>NC_136815.1:1116339-1223411 GCF_951394365.1 Tetrao urogallus
CCCTCTCCCTCCCCCTCTCCTTCCCCCTCCCTCTCCCTCTCCCCCTCCCCCTCCCCCTTCCCCTCCCCTTCCCCTCCCCCTCCCCCTCCCCCTTCCCCTTCCCCTTCCCCTTCCCCTTCCCCTTCCCCTTCCCCTTCCCCTTCCCCTTCCCCTTCCCCTTCCCCTTCCCCTTCCCCTTCCCCTTCCCCTTCCCCTTCCCCCTCCCCCTCCCCTTCCCCTTCCCCTTCCCCTTCCCCTTCCCTTCCCCTTCCCCTTCCCCCTCCCCTTCCCCCTCCCCTTCCCCTTCCCCTTCCCCTTCCCCTTCCCCTTCCCCTTCCCCTTCCCCTTCCCCTTCCCCTTCCCCTTCCCCTTCCCCTTCCCCTTCCCATTTTGCCTTGCCTTGCCTTGCCTTCCTGAGATTGTGAAGGTCTCCTGGGTCCAACTGATCCAACTTCTTGTCCAGCAGGGCCACTGGAGCCGGTGCCCAGGACCACGTCCAGGTGGGTTTGAGAAACTCTGTAGTCTCTTTGGGCAACCTTTGCCAATACTCAAACACCTTCACAGTAAAGAATTGCTTCATATCTCCAGTGCTCTGGAGATAATTATAGACACATCTGGATACTTTCCTTTGTGACCTACTGTAGAGAACCTGCTTTAGCAGTGAGTGAGGTACGATATGATGATTTCCAGAGCTCCCTTTCAACTTTTATGATTTTGTGCTTCTGTGGTTCTATGATTATTTTGCTCACCTTGCAAGGAGTAAGGAGTGGTAAAGGTGGTCTGGAAATGTTGTCCATGCAGATATGTGGCCTTAGTGGCAGGAAAACTGGGTTATTTCTCTGCTGGGCATCCTGCAGTGAATGCGTGACGTCCCTGGAAGGGTGGTTGCTCAATTCTTGGCTCTCTAAACCACAGCCTCTGCAGGGATGGGGAAATCCTGTATCCCCATTGCCTCCTGCATCTGGCCCCACTGGCTTGCATCCCAGTTCTGCC
Organism: Tetrao urogallus; assembly: GCF_951394365.1. Taxonomy (NCBI): domain Eukaryota; kingdom Metazoa; phylum Chordata; class Aves; order Galliformes; family Phasianidae; genus Tetrao; species Tetrao urogallus. The sequence continues at coordinate 1,117,312 of NC_136815.1, forward strand.
ACAGGATCTGTCCCACTTCCCATAGTGGTGAGTTCCATGGCTGAACAGACCCAGTCACCCCAACCCCCCTGGACATTCTTGGTTCTGCTTTCTCTCCCAATACCCTCCAGGCCCTGCTCTTGTCTTGGGGCACAGCAGAGGCAAACGTTAGTGTTAAACCAACCGCTTGAATTTCCCCCCTTCCCTCAAAGTAATTTTTTCTCACTTCCGCACAGCGTGTGGAGTGAATTTTAGCACCCGTAAACACTTTGCGCTGCTGGCTGCTGGCTAATTGACTCTGACAGTTAGTGTAGTCAGCAGCTGAATGGTGTCACTGGGAATTAGACTGCCGTGATAGACTGCCAGGAGCAAATTACTTTGTCACTTCTCAGCTGACTCTAAAATATAGAGCTTTTTTTTTAATTCTTCTTTTTAACTTTTGATATTTTTTTTTTCTCCCCGGTTTTTGTTTTGTTTTTGAGATGCTCTTTGTATGTGTGTGTGTGTGTGTGAGTGTTTGAAACCCAGATAAACTGAGCCTCATTTGTTTAAGGCTCATTTTCTGTTGAAGACAACCTGGCAAGTCGGGAACAATCTCCTCTTCCCCCACCACCCCATCTCCCAAGCCCCTCCCATAATGTTTATGAAGCAGTTTCTGGAAATGCTCTTTTAAAGGGGACCCAAGGGGATGGCAGGCAAGTGACTAGCACACTGGGAATGAGATTACACGCAGCTCCAGTGCATGTATCCCTCTGCCTGTCTGCAGTGTCCTCCCACCCTGGTATCTACCATCCATTCAGCAGTGCCATACATCTATCACTCATCCATCCGCCTACACTGGGCATCTTCAATTTGCCTGTTCATCTCCCTGGATAGTTTCAGGATTGATGCATTCTCTTGCTATCCATCATGTGGCTATGAGGTCTCTCTTGTCCTTGTTTTGAGCCATCCCTTTGCTTGCCTCCCTTATCTAACATCCTTATCCTATTTCAAATGTCTCTTACAATGATGGACTTCCCCAAGACAACAGGCATTATTGGGTTGATCAGTGTCAAGCTGTCCATCCTCAAAGTCCTTTTGGTCCCAATGACTACTTGTGTGAAAAGTTGCTACCTGGGTGTTCAGTATATGCTGGTGACAAAACAAATTATCCCCTCAGAAAAACAAGATAGCATGGGATTTTAAGCAGGCAAAAACAGGTAGCTAATGGGGTGATGGAGACAAGGCCTGATTCAGTCTAGCATGGAAAGCAGGTCGGATGGGGTTTTGACAGCCTGATCTGATGGGTGGAAAACCTGTATGTGGCAGGATGTTGGACTACACAATCATTAAGGTCCCTTTCAATCCTAACCATTCTGTGGTTCTATGGTTCTGTGGATACAAACCCACTGAGGCTGTCTTTATCTGGGAAAGACCTGGGATCTCCCAAATATCTGTTTTAACCATGCTCATTAGGGTTAATGGTTAATTCTCTTACAACATCCCTCTGCCTCCATGCAACATCTTCAATTGTCACCCAGATGAGCATGATCAGTGGTTTGGGCCACAGAGTGAAGAAGAGCAAGTAACCACTTTCATCCATTTATCTGGGGATGATTCACCTCCTTTGATCTAGGAGCTTTATGGATCTCATAGCGGTGGTTCCAAAACCACATATGAAAGGGCCTTTGCAAAACTGGACTTACCCCATGCTACCCTGACATAGGGCCAGTAGGTAACCCCCATGAAAATACCAACTTTGGCTCTGCTTCCAACCAATAAACCAGAGTGTGTTTAATCCTCAAAGTGCCTGGGACTCTCTCTTGCCAGCCTTTGGCTCTGACACAAGACATGCATCAACCCTAAGTAGCTCTTTGTTGGCCATGCAAATAAAGAGGTGATGTAGGAAGGGGGAAGAAGATATGGTAGGATATAGTTCTTTAGGGGAGCCATCAGAGGTGAAGGGAGCTCCTTGGGTTCCCTCTGCCTGTCTTCAGTTGGGCCTCTTTTAATGGATAGCTCAAACTCTTGGCTGAGAACTATGATGATGCTCTGGAAGACACTATTTTTGAGAGGAGATGACAATGTTGAAGAGGAGACCATCCTATCTGCTTATCACCAATGGTCTGTGGACTCCTGACAGGCTGCACTGTTAGCTGAGGATCTCTGGTCTAGTCCATGAGCTGGATCTTTTTGTTGGAAAATGCAAAACAACAGGCTTTGCACAGATGATGAAGAATGGCAATGTGATGAGCAGTGGTGACGCTGAAGCATTATCCTTGATGCCTTCAGAACTCCTGCCTGCCCTCAGAGGATGGGTTGACAGATGGACATAGGATGATTTGACAGGAAGAGTTTTACTGCTCTGATGAGGAGAAGATACCCTCTACAAAGCAGCATCCAGAGGATTTTGTAGGCTTTCACCTGGTGCGTGATGGGGCATGAACAAAAGCAGGGAAATGGTTAGCTTGGATGACATTGCTCTAATGCCACTGGCCAAGGGTGAAGGGATGCAAAAACAGCAGAGGGTATTTCATGGATCTTCTGAAGTCCTAGGCATGCTGAGGTCCTAGCTATCAAGGGGGACAACAGGGTGACCAAAAGCCAGCCATGTGCCCTCATGGCCAAGAAGGCCAACAGTATCTGGGTATGCATTAAACAAGCGTGCCTGGCAGGGCAAGGGACATTATCCTCTCCCTCTACTCTGCCCTGGAAAAATATAATCATTGAATCATTAAGTTTAGAAAAAGCCTCTAAGGTCATTAAGTCCAACCCCAACCCATTACCACCATGTCACTCAGTGCCACATCTCCACATTTTCTGAACATACCCAGGGAAAGTGGCATTACTACTTTCCCGGGTAGTCTGTTCCAATACTTGACCACATTTGGAAAACTGTCCAGTTCTGGGCTCCCCAGCTGTAGAAAGACAGGCCCAGAAAGAGCTACAGGAAAGGGCCCAGTGGAGAGCTACAAAGATTATGAGGGTCCTGGAGCATCTCCCTTATGAGGAAAGGCTGAGAGACCTGATTATGTGCAGCCTGGAGAAGAGAAGACCGAAGGGGAATCTTATCCATGCTTATCAGTATCTTCGGGGGGATGTGAAGTGGATGGGGTCACCTGGACACTTTCCTGTGCAATCTACTGATGTGGTGAATACTCCACCCTTGGAGACGTACTAGGGCCAAGCTGGACAGAGCTTTGAACAACCTTATCAAGCTGTAGATATTCCTGTTCATTGTGGGGGAGTTAGACTCGATGATCTTCCTACTCAAACAACTCTATTATTCTACTTTTGGGACCTTCCTTTTGCAGAGGTGTTGGACTAGATGATTTCCAGAAGTCCCTTCCCACCCCTATGATTCTGAGATTGCGTGATCCTTTGTGTATTCTAGCTGCTTCTGGAGAGCAGCAGAATTCATATTTCAAAGACAGCATCTTATCCCATTTCCCTGCAGAAACTCAGGGCTGTGGGCACTTGTGTCTGCTGTGGACATCGATGTGGGTTCTCAGAGCTCAACACTCATTCTTCAGGGTGCCCAACAGCTGTGATGGTGACCTTCAGAAAGAAAGGAGAATGTCTCTGGGCTGTCAAGAAGAGGCCTATGTCTACTGGGGAGGAGCCAAAGGAAAACAAATCAACAGAGCAGGGGAGAGAAAAATAGAAGCCCAGAATAGCTCAGTGTCTGGACTTGCACCTCACAGTGAAAATCTTGCACACCTACCCAATCCCCGTGTGAGGGTCCTGCAGAAGCACAGGGGTCCTGTAGCATAGCCACAGCCTGCAGACATCCTCAGATGTGGTCCTTGGCAGAATGAGTGCATAGGAGAGCATTTCTACAAGGAGAGCCAAACTATGCCTATAAGATGGGTAAGTTTGGGTGAAATGCACTGTAGGAACAGCAGATGGTTGGTTCTAAGCATGCCTGTTGTTGTAGGCTCCTGCTCCTCAAAGCTGGGGTCTCTCTAAACGCAGCTTTCTCTTCCCCTACTTCTCCTAAACTACTTGTAGGACAATGTAGGGATTATTGCTGTCCATGGTAGGTTCAGAGGATATATACCTATATATATCTATATATATTTCTTTTTTTTTTTCCAAAAATAAGAGAGTTATAGTATCATAGAATGGCTTGTGTTAGAAGGGATATTAAAGATTATTTAGTTTCAACCCCTCTGCTATAGACAGGGTTGCCCCCCATTAGATCAGGCTACCCAGGGCCTCGTCTAACCTGGGCCTGAGCACCTCCAGGAATGGGGAATCCACATCTTCTTTGGGCAGCCTGTGCCAGTTCCTGGACATCTAACCTAAATTTCCCCTCTTTTAGTTTAACGCCATTGCCCCTTGTCCTGTCATAATTAGATTGTGTAAATCTGGTTCTTTCCATCAGAGAATGGAAACAATCTCATGTGCACCAGAAAGCCAAATAAACAGGAGGTGGAGTGGGGATTCTGTTGAACGGAATCGGACCAGATACAGAATTCTGCCCAGAAAAGAGCATTTAGAGTAGAGAAGAAGGGCAAACTCATCCCCCAGCAGGGATGCAAAGCACCCCACCAGCCTGGGCTGCTTGGCATTGCCCACTCTCAGGGCTCAACTGACTGTGCCCCCTGGGTGATGAGTTTCTCACCTCACAATTTTGGGAGCACATGTCTCTCTGGCCTGCGAGCTGTCATGGCTGAAGTGCATTAATCTTCCCCTGCCAACGCCCTGTGATGAGTGATTTTAATTTTGCTGGCTCTCGGATTACACTGAGCTGCAGCCATGGTGAAAAACATTCCTTGGTTGGAGAATTTTGATTTTCCCTTCTCGGATCGAAGCACAATACAGATCTCCAAGGGATCCTACTCCTTCATGATGTGCTCTGTTTGTGTGAAGCCATGCATGCAAAGCCATGTCTTCCACCAGGAAGGCATGAGGTAGTGCTGGGTTTGAGTGTCCATCGGTATGGTTCTGCAGACACACTCATGGGCATTGTATTGCATCCCATGCAGGCACAAGTGTACACATATATGTTATTCCTGTATTATGGCCATGTACCCAAGCAGGGAGCAATTTACCCTTCCCCACCTTTGGCTTGTGCACCCGCTTATTTTGTTCAGAAAATCTCTCTCCCTGGGTTTCTTCAGCTTTGCAGCCTTTAGAGGTCACTCCTGGCCAGATTTCCATCATTATCCTGCAGTCTCACAAGGTGGAAATATCCTGTAAGAATTGCTTTTTCTGTCAGAATTAGCACTTGCAGGGTGTCCCAATAGCTAATATGATCAACTGTACCTGATGTTGGCTTTTTCTGAGTGTGTTCCTCCCTGGGGTCTTTCTCTCCCTTCCATTAATAGGAAGGCTCAAAGTGTGTGTGTACATGGGGGTGTGCTACATATGGGCAGATGTGCTTCATGCAGCATGGATCTGGGTCTGTTTAACAGGATGTATATTTCAAAAACATGCAGCATTGCCCAGATCAGCATTACTGAAGCATTACCAGAAATTGTGCAGATGTGCTGCCATATACCTCCTAGAGAGGTATAGCAGTCCCCATTCACAGAACACCATCAAATCATAGGTTATCCTGATTTGGAAAGGGCTGATAGGGATAATCATGTCCAACTTCTGAATAATGCACATTCCCATTAACTTGGGCTGGAAATCCCCCACATAACCCCCATAACAAGTCAGGGAACTGGTGATAGGTTGATGGTTTGACCAGGTGATCTTAGTGGTCTTTTCCAACCTTAATAATTCTATGATTCTCTGAAAACAATGCTCTACTCTCCCAAGGAGTAAAGCTGGAAGCCCTGGGTAGGGCCATTTCTACATGGGCTTTCACCCTCCACCCAGCATCAACATCACTGATGCCTGCATGTTGCCTTTCCACCCTGAATTATCAGCCTTGCAGAAGCAGCTCCATCATCCAAGGGTGTCAGGGAACATTCACCCCTACTGTCCCTGTTCATTGTAGGATGTTGTACTAGATGACATTTAATGGTCCATTACAACTAAAATCGTTCTATGGTTCTATGATAACAGTGAGATCCAGAAAACCGGAATCCCTCTCCTCCAGATCACAACCCTTTAGCCCCAGAAATGCCAATGGCAAAGGGGGAAAGAAAGTTATCTTTGGTGAAAGGATGAGGACGCAAAGCCAGTGCTTGTCTCGAGAAGTCTATTGATTTGGTTTCCTGGACAAGCCAAAAAGCCCAATAAAGGGAATTGTTCAATAATGAAAAATAGACAATTGGACTCTATTAAGAGACTGAGCCAGCAGCCAGTCTGAGTGCATTAAGGGACCTGGCTCAGGGCTTCTGCTCATAGAGGGGACATGGAGCAAAGGATGGCCAGGAGAACTGGTGCTGGTATCAGTTTGCCAAGGACATTTTGGGGTGTATTCTGTGTACTGGGAAGGGAAGGGTCTTGTGAGATGCCCCAGGGCAGCCTTGATGCCCTATTGCTTTGATATGTGTTGCTGCAACAGCACAGCTTGCTCTTAACCTATAGATGTTGTGGGTGGATGAATCATGCACTCAGGCCACTTTCCTGAGCTTGTGGCTGTGCTGTGTTGCTCCTCACTTGCAGCCCACCTGTCCCTTCAGGCTGAAACCCTAGCCTAGTGCTGGGACCTCCGGCTGTGCCAGTATGGAGTCTGATCTATTTTATCACCCCCTCCCAGCATGAGAAGCTACCTGCTAGAGCCTCACAAGCCCTGCTGCCAGCTCTCCAGCCCAGCACTGTAAGTGGATCCCTGCAGCTCATGGCTTGTTATGTTTTCCAGCACAGTCTGTGCCGGTTAGCATGCACCTTCAGGAATTTGGAGATGCTCCCTGCAACAGGGAGGCCCCTGGGTAAGGGATGGCATCTTTTCTCCATGACGTGAAGCCTTCACTGAGCCAAATAGCTCAACATCCAAAACACTTATTGCATCCCTACTGTAAGCATCACCTGTACTCTTCCCCACTGGGGATCTTCAGAGGATGCACCAATTAAAGATGAGTGTGCAGGATGATGGGGCTTATCCATGCACTTCATGTTTGGGGTGCTGCAACCATGCATTCCACACACTCTCCTGTTGCCAGAGCTGGGAGTAATCCTGGGGGAAGCCTATGGGTGGGGGCTGAGTTCTGTCTTCCCAGCAGGAGGTAGTGATGCATCGGGTGTCAGCTCTGGGTGCCAGCCAGGGTGTCTTCTAACAGTGACCGGTGACCTGGCATGGCTCTCAGCATGAGGAAACCAAGTGGACCCCGTGTCAGCTGCCCTGAAGGAGCTGGGGAGGGGGGGAACAGAATGGGGGATATTTGAGAGGCAGGCATGGCTTGCACCCAGCTCCCTGTTGCGTGGGGCTGCCCTGGGGGGGAATGCTTGGCCGAGATGTACCTGCCAACCAGGCCGGAAAGGATGTACATCTCCCCACCCCATTCTTGGGAAACAGCCAAGAAGGATTTTGCTTAGAGTGAATGCATGGACAGACAGGTTCTGGAGCACAGCCTAGTGCAGCTTTCCCCCCTCAGGTTGGCTATGTATCAGGGTCAGACCATGAGCCTTCCTGCAAATATTCCCTGTCCTTGTTGCTGTATCCCATGGGCTCCCACAAGAGCTGTCTTGTCGTGGGACAAGTGCCAGCAGTGTGCCCTCATCACAAACAATCATCAAATCATCTATAGAATCATAGAATGGCTTAGGTTGGAGGGGACCTTGAAGATCACCTAGTTCCAAACCCCCTGCAATGGGCAGGATGGCCAGCCGCTAGATCAGACTGCCTAGGATCCCCCCTAACGGGTTAATTTTGTTGTGGGTTGAGTTTGCCAGTTGAAGAAGGTGATTCTTATCCTCTGCTCAGCACTGGTGAGGCCACCTCTGGAGAAGTGTTGGGTCCAGTGCTGGGCCGGTAGTGCAGGAGGGAGCTGGGAATACTGAGAAGAGTCAAATGGAGGGCCACCATGGTGACCAAGAGCCTGGAGTAGCTCTGCTGGGAGGAGAAACTGAAAGAGCTGGGGCTGCTCAGCCTGGGACTGAAGGTGATCTCACTAATATCCATTAATCCCTGCAGGGAGGTACAAGAGGATGGAGCTGGGTTCTTGTCAGCAGTGCCCTGTTTCAGGCCAAGAGACACTGGGAAAAATTGGAGCCCAGGATTTCCCCCATATCATCATTTTTGTGCTGAGTGAATGCCAGAACTGACACAGGGACCAGAAGGGAGCTGGGGGCTGCTCTTGGGAATCTCCAACCCCACCTGGGTGTGGGGCTGTGCAAAGCTCTAGGGACTCTGAGCAGAAGTTAGACCAGATGAGCTCCAGAAGTTCCTGCCAACTTCAGCCATTTTGTATTTCTGTCCTGCCCTGCTCTATGAGAAAATCCTGGCTTCCCAGAGCAATTTTCCTGTGCCCAGAGATGTATAATCCCAATTCAAACCATGTCCCAGTTTCAGATACAGACTTCAGTGAATTCTTTGTTTTAAAAAAGCAGCCATTTCCTCTGATTTCAGTGATGTTTAAGCCAACTGTACTGGAATTAGGACTGTAAGTTTCTTCTTTTCAGTCTTTATTTCCCTCTATTTCCCTCTATTTGGGGTCTGGAGCACAGGCCATATGAGGAGAGGCTGAAGGAGCTGGGAATGTTCAGCCTGGAGAAGAGGAGGCTCAGGGGAGACCTTATTGCTCTCTATAACTTCCTGAAGGGAGGTTGTAGTGAGCTGGGGGTCGGCCTCTTCTCTCGTGTCATTAGTGATAGGACCAGGGGGAATGGTTTCAAGCTACGCCAGGGGAAATTCAGGCTGGACATGAGGAAGTATTACTTTTCAGAAAGGGTGGTCAGGCACTGGAATGGACTGCCCAGGGAGGTGGTGGAATCACCGACCCTGGGGGTGTTCAAGGAAAGACTGGATGTTGCGTTGAGGGACATGGTTTAGTAGGAGCTATTGGGAATAGGTGAACGGTTGGACTGGGTGATCTTCTAGGTCTTTTCCAACCTTAGTGATTCTATGATTCTATGATTCTATGATTCTACCAGTTTCTTTGCAGCATCCTTAGTTGTGTGTTTCCCTGAAAAGATGTTTCTTGTTACTAAGGTTTATCCTCATCCCAAACTTTGTTTTTTCCCCATTTGTATAATGAGGGACATGGTTCTGCACTTCTTTTGGGGATTAGCAACCCAAGAAGGTCCCCTTGGATCAACTGTGAGGAAGACCTTGTTTGCACTCAGGTCTGCATGACAGTGACATTATAGCACTGTCCTTGATGAAACTGTCCTTCCTGCTGCCTGGTTAAAGAAATGTCACAGGGATGCATGGAATGCCCGTGACCTCACCTTCATGTTTTTTTTCATCAGAGTTAAACTCCCTTCCCTTCCCTTCCCTTCCCTTCCCTTCCCTTCCCTTCCCTTCCCTTCCCTTCCCTTCCCTTCCCTTCCCTTCCCTTCCCTTCCCTTCCCTTCCCTTCCCTTCCCTTCCCTTCCCTTCCCTTCCCTTCCCTTCCCTTCCCTTCCCTTCCCTTCCCTTCCCTTCCCTTCCCTTCCCTTCCCTTCCCTTCCCTTCCCTTCCCTTCCCTTCCCTTCCCTTCCCTTCCCTTCCCTTCCCTTCCCTTCCCTCCCCTTCCCTCCCCTCCTCTTCCTTTCCTATTACATCCCATCTCATCCTGTCCCTCCCATCCCATCTTATCCTGCCCCTCTGAGAAGCTCCAGCCTTGGGCATGTGAATAGCTGGGTCCGTTCATTTAGGGCTGGTGAATTCACAGGAGGCATTTAATTACAGCTGTGAGCAGTGCAATCTTTTCCCTCTGGAGTAATGGTTTTTGTGCCCTTTGTGTTCCCAAGCAACCCTCCCCCATGCAGCAAGCACCAGTGTCCCTATCCAGCACACAGGGAAATCTGAAATCCAGGTCCCCTAAAGTAAGTCTAATCATAAGGGTCATTTTCAACTCTGCAGATGCTAAATCGTGCTCTGCTGACAGCTGGAAAAACCTCTCCCTCTCCCTCCCAATCCATGCAAAAGTTTTGCAACAGCAGCAAATCCCTTGATAACCCTCCTGTGCTGGAAGCAAAGCCCTCCCCAACTCAGCACACCAATAAGTGTGCTGGGGCACGGCCAGCTCTGCAGAACATCAGCTTCAGTGATATCCCTCTGTTTCCGTCACAGCCTGGGAGCTCGAGGCAAGTTTTGTACTTCTGAGCCAGACACTTTCTTTAGGTCCTAATTCAGGGCTGTTTGCAAAAGGATTAGTTTCTGTTTGAAGGTGTTGTGTTTTTTTTTTCCCTCATGCTCCAGGATAGCATCGGGGCAGAAGAAACAGTCTGAGGGAGAGAAGAGCATTGTAGGATGCCTTCCTATAACCTATAACCCTTCCCACAGTCAAAAGGGTGTCTTGTGTTGGTGTCACTGGGATTGGGCTTGTGTTGAATGGGATTTGGTGGGTTTGGTAACCCCAGAGTAACCGGTGGATGAAGCACAGCCCTCTGTCTTCACTTCTATCATTCTACTTCTAACAATCACACTTAGCTGTAAGTGTACCTGTTCATTGCAGGGGAATTGGGCTAGAAAACCTTTAAATGTTCTTTCCAGCTCAAATGATTCTATGGTTCCAAGAACTATTTGCTGGCTCTGGGGTCAGGTGCATGGCACATCTCCTCTTAGTCCTGCTAAACTCTTTACCTTCCATCCTCAATCCCATTGGCCCCATTCTTGTGGCCTTTGGGGTAGCTCCATCTAAACTGCTTCTTGACAACAGTCCCACTCATGTTGTCCCTCCAGCTGGAAATTTTCTTGCATAATCCCAGCTTCTTGAGCATTTTCACCATTTTCCAAACTAAGATGCTCACTTTTTTTTCCAGCATTTCTTCCTGAATTGTAGAGAAATAGCCATGTTCTCAGATAGGTTGCATGGGATCCAACTCTATCCTGGACATATCTGCTGATCTCCTTTTCCCAGGGAACTGTTGAAATCATTGTCCCTAGAGGTGCTGAAGAAATGTGGAGAAGTGGCTCTGAGTGACATGGTTTAGTGGACATGGCAGTGATGGGTTGATGGTTGGACTTGACGATCTTAGTGGTCTTTTCCAGCCTTAAGGATTCTATGATTCTATCTTCACAGACATGTTTAAACCCCTCAGTGATTCCATAATTTGATTTATGTGTTCTTTGCCTAGTTTTCTTCCATAGGTGAGGTTGCTGCCTTGCATCAAGATCTCACACTTCTTTAGGATAACACTGCATTTTCAAGGACAGCTTCACAGATTGTGGCCACTAAGTTGGCCATGGGAATGTTCCCTTTTCTAGCTATCCACGTTATTCATTATCTGGGCTCTAATGTTTAGTGCAGAGTCTGTTCACGCCATGCAATGGAAAGTGATGCAAAGGAGGCTGAGTGGGACCAGGAACAGGGCAGGAGCATCACCCTGGGGCTGAATCTGGAGAAGAAGGGGCTGAGGAGCAGAAAGAACCTGTGATACACTGTTTTGGGTACCAGTACATGGGCACACTTGTGTTCCAGAGAGCTGGGCAGATGGAGAAGGCTTTATGCTCCCTCTGTTCTGGAAGAAGATGGTTTAGGGTGCTTATCTAGATAAGCTGGATCGCTGGGCAGAGATGAATGGGATGAGGTTTAACAAGGCCAAGTGTCGGGTTCTGCACTTTGGCCACAACAACCCCAGGCAGCGTTACAGGCTTGGGGATGAGTGGTTGGATGATTGTGAAGACGAAAGGGACCTGGGGGTGTTGGTTGATGCTCGGCTGAACATGAGCCGACAGTGTGCCCAGGTGGCCAAGAGGGCCAACGGCATCCTGGCCTGCATTAGAAATAGTGTGGCCAGCAGGAGCAGGGAGGTGATCATCCCCCTGTACTCAGCATTGGTGAGGCCGCACCTCGAGTACTGTGTTCAGTTTTGGGCCCCTCACTACAAGAAAGACATTGAGGCCCTGGAGCGTGTCCAGAGAAGGGCAACGAAACTGGTGAGGGGTCTGGAGCACAAACCTTACGAGGAGCGGCTGAGGGAGCTGGGATTGTTCAGTCTGGAGAAGAAGAGGCTCAGGGGAGACCTCACTGCACTGTACAACTTCCTGAAGGGAGGTTGTGGTGCAAAAGGGTCTGGCCTCTTCTCCCAGGCAAATAGTAGGACCCGAGGAAATGGCAAGAAGTTATACCAGAGGAGGTTTAGGTTGGATATTAGGAGAAACTTTTTCTCTCAAAGGGTGGTCAGGCACTGGGATGGCCTGCCCAGGGAGGTGGTGGAGTCGCCGTCCCTGGTAGTGTTCAAGAGGCGCCTGGATGAGGAGCTACGAGAGATGGTTTAGTGCTTGTGGTACTAATAGGAATGGGAAGGTGGTTGGACTGGATGATCTTGCAGGTCGTTTCCAACCTTGTGATTCTGTGATTCTGTGATTCTGTTAGGGTGGGTTTGTCCTATGGAAGACTTCCCAGGCTCTGCAGAGCTGCTCCCTGTGGCTGCAGGGGGTTTCAGGGCTGGTAGCTCTGATGGACAACCTTATGCTAAATCCAAACATTTCCATCTGTGTGACATACCCTCATTGTTTCTGTATTTTCTTGTAGCTTCTTAGATAGAGCAGTCAGGCACTGAAATAGGCTGTCCAGGGAAATGGTAGGGTCACTTAGGGACATGGTTAGTGGGCATGGGTAATGGGTTGACACCTGTACTAGATGATCTTAGAGGTCTTTTTGAACCTTAATGATTCTATGATTCCATGATTCTATGTTTTATTTCTATCTGCCCTCAGATCCTCCGCTTTTTCCACATTGTCCCAATGAACTCGAGCATTCCTAATCCCAAGGAGTCCTCTCCCATGAATGCTACAACATCTTTTGAAGGAAAGACCCCCAGACTTGTCCAGTTTCTGGCGTTACCATTTTCCACTTTCATGATGATTCCTCTTCCATCTCCCTCATGCTGCCCAGTTTTGAAGTGATTCAGTGGAGGTAGGAAGCAATCATTACAACTTATCACCTTCACCTGGGCCACTGCAGTCTTGTCTCAATTCTACCTTAAGCACAGGAGCATCATAAGTTTGTATGCTCCCTAACTACTGAAGTTCAAGCTGAACTGCCCTCAGGGGGCTACTTGTGACCCAAACTGCCTACAGGCCCTTAGCTTAGAACTTCGTGATCCTACAGCAACTGAGTGACCCCATCCTGAACACCCAATCTCCTCCCTCCACAGCCTTTCTCATGCTGGGCAGTGTCCCCCTGCTCTTCAGCTCAGCCACTGAAACAAGTGCACTTGGGTCAAGTATAATCATTTTTATAGAGCTGAGGATCAATAGTTGCTTGAGATAAATGCTGTGTGTCAGAGTCCCCCTCGGATCCTGGAAAACCAAAGCAATATGACATGAAAGAGCACTTACTATATTACTGCTGAAGACATATGGAGGGGCCAGTGCCCTATGCCAGATGCTTGGCAAAGCTTTGGGATCTGTTTCAGGAACTGTATGTGGTCTCTCCAGGGGTAGGGAACAGCATTCCTACTGCTGGAAAGCTTCTCTGCATTCCTTGTATCAGAAGCTCTTGGGCAGAAATGTGTGAGCTATGGACTTTGGGTTCTGGGGGAGCTCATTGGCTGAGATCATGTTGTGTAGAGTACAGCAACTTGCCAAGACATCTGCTGGTCTGCCTGGGGACGAGGCACTTGGCTGGATGGGAAACCCAATATCCTTAGATTCTGGCATGATGCATCCTGTGGGATGGTACAGTTTGTCTGTGGCTTGTTAAAGCTGTATGGTATTTGCTTGGGTGGCCTCTCTCTCCCTTTCCCATCTCTGCTCATGGCTTAGAAACATGGAATCATTGAATTATTAAGGTTGGAAAGACCACTAAGATCATCTAGTTCAATCATCAACCCATCACCAAAAGTTATGGCATCTCTGTAGCTATCATGATGGATTTGTGCTCAGGAGCTCAGTGAAGTGGGCTCATAAGTGCTCAGTTATCTGTTCTGCAAGGAGAGCAAGAGCCTTTATCACTGTCCCTACCACATTCCTGGATATCCTATCCAGACCATACTAAGAAAGAATTTAGCCTTACCCTTTATAGTTTGGCCTAGCTTGGTTTGGGAACTAAAAATTGATGCTAGCTCAGGTAAGATGTTGCACCATAACCTTGTAATAGAATCATATAATATCCTGAGTTGGAAGGAACATGTAAGGATCATTTAATCCCACTCCTGGCTCCACACAAGACCATGTGAAAATAAGACCATATGTCTGAGAACCTTGGTTTGGTAGTCAAGGGAATGGACAAGCAATGGATCTCGTGACTGTCACCCATGCTTGAGTATATTCTTCCATCCAGAACTTACCTCCTGTGGTGGTGGCTATGGATATGTCTCCATGGGAGAAGCAGAGAGTGAACAGTTTCTTCTCCATGAACACTTAGCCTCTTTGTGCAGGATGCTGCAGGGTTACTTTTAGAACTAGGAGCTGCATTTTTCCATAGCACAGTTTTGAACCTAGAATCTCTAGAATCATTAATGTTGGAAAAGAACACTAAGATAATTTAGTCCAACATATCACCATCCAGTTGGACTCTATGATCCTTATGGGTCTCTTCCAACTCTGGATATTCTGTGATTCTATGAAAAAGAAATTGTTTTCCATTGCAAGAGAGATCAGTTCTCAGTGGGGTTTTGCTTTATCTGCACCAATCCTATTGCTCCCCACTGGGAATTGGTGTCAGGATGGAGGTGTGGGAATGGAAAGTTGGGCACGTACTACAGTGGCATCACAATGGCTGAGTATGGTTCAGGGTGGCTTAAAGCTGCTGAGCAACTGCATGAGGCCACCTTTCAAATCAGAGAAGCCTTAGCCAGACTAAATATTTTAGATCTGTGTAATTTAGAACTGAAACACACCGACGATAGTCAGGATGCATGGGGAACCCATCCATCTCACCTCCATCCATTTAGACTTTGTTTATCTGTTCGCTCATCCATACATCAAATCATTCCTAATCCATCCTCCCAGTGCTGCGGATGAAGGTTTGACAGGCAGAGGAGAAAAGTGCCAGGTCATCACATCTATTATTGTTCCAAATGAATATTATGCATATATCTTTAGATATGCATATACGAACCACTGTCATCATGTACTACAGAAAGACATTTAAATCCATGGGAGATACCATCATGGCCAAAATCTTAACAAGCACAAAAAGCAATAAAGGGCAGAGCAGCACTTCCATCCCAGAGTCCTGTTCGCTGCCTTCTCCTATCACTGCTATGTAGTTGCTTTTGAGACCATGCCAAGTTGGGTCTGTTTCTCTGTATGTCTTCCTTAAATCCCTTTCTACTCTGTTGTTTTCTGAGTTTGTGACCTCTTCCAAAGCATAGCTGCAGTTTCCTCTCTTCATTGCTGACTTGATCCTGGCTCCCCCCATCTTTTTCCTAAATCTGACTCTGCAATCGGGACCCAGGCACCCAAATCTTAAAAGAGCAGCGTGGCTGCTCTTGCTTGCTTTGGCTGAATCTCATTTTTGTGCCTCAGTTTCCCCGCAGTGATGGAATCTTTCTGCCTCTGCAAGTATCACACTTTTCATGAAATTTCATGCCTCAGTAAGACTGAATATGCTTTTGTACCTTCCTTTCTGTTTCCTGGTGCACAACGAACCCATCTCCTGACACCAACACAAGAGGATGATGGTACACATAAGGCTGACATGACCAAGAAACATTGAATCTTGCCAAGGCAGAAGACAGCTAATGCTGTATGCTGATAGAGTTCCAGCCTCAAGCGTGAGCTGAATGTCCCAACACCCTGGATGTCTTCATGGCTGGTATGCAACCTTACCAGGTTGGTAAAGCAGAGTTGGATCAGAGCTTTGCCAACTCACAGACAACATACTCAGCTGGAAGCAGCAGGAAGCTGGACAGGGCCTCTTCCCCTCCAGCAGTCCACAGTTAAATATTGACAAGGGAAGGCTGTTTTTAAAGGATGGCTAGTTTTACGAACAATCATCAAGGAACGTGGGGATGCCACTATCTCATCCAATATCCTGTCTTTGAGAGCATCCCCTCCCATCTGCTTCAGAGGAAGGAGTCAGCCCTTGTAATGGACACTTATCCAATAATATGCCAATGGGGGCAGTTTCTTGCTAACCTCTAGTGGCTGGTGTTTGGCATGTGTCCTGAAACACAACACTGACATCTCTCATAAATATTTATCCCAGATGCTGGGGCCATGTAGGAGATGCTTGACTATATGCAGCCTTTGTGGGAGTTTTCAAAGTGCATGTTTCCAAGAGACCTGGTGCCCTGGTGTGCTCAGCTTCTGAGTCAGCTTCAATCTGCTGCAGTGAACACTACTGGGGAGGGAACACCCAGGAAGGCATTGGGGAGCAATCACCATCATCTGGACTGGCACTCTAATGGGAATCAGGGCATAGAACTTCAGTCACCTTCCCAAAATGTCAACATGCTGTGGGGCCAGGATAATTTCCCAGTAGGCATTATGGATGAAGCCCAGGGATTTGCTTTCTGCTGGTTACCTTCAAATGTCATGCTCCAGGGCTCAACCTGCTTGTCTCTAGGGCTCAGAAAAGAATCACCCATAAAAGGGATTGGGAGGCCAGGGAGAAGAAATTAGGTTGGGGTTCCAGAAACTTGATTTCTATCTGTGTTACATGCTCTTTTGTCGTGATGTGTGACCACAACCACAATGATACTCTGAGTTGTTCCAAGGGTCCCTCAGCAGGTTGCCGTAGCCAAACTGCGCATTGTAATGTGCAGGGACATAAGGTGATGCTTCCAGTCCATTTTGGGATACTGTGCCTTGGATTTCAGTTTATAAACAGTCTCTCTTCCCCCTGTTTCAATCCGGAGTGTGCTCTGAGCCTCCCTCAAGGCACACACAGTGGAGATACATAGCAGAACCCAACTTAGCCACAGGACCTATCCATACCCCAAGGCCAGACCCTCTCCTCTCCTACTTTTTCAGCCTCATTTGGTAGCATGGGAGTGCAAGGGTTAAGCTACCCCGGTTGCCCTTGTCCTCTCTGAACAATGAATGTGTCTCATCACTCAGCCTAGGTTATCCCTCCCCCAGCTCCTGGGGGCAGCCAAGCCTGAAGCCCCTCTCTCTTCCCACCAGTGCAAACAATGTTATTCTCCACCGAGGCAATTACCTCCATCTAATTAAAATCAAGGCGCGTGCCATTCCTCAATGACACAGAGGGAGAAGAGAAAAGGCAAGAATGCTGCCTGCCTCATCCACCTTTTTTCCAGCCCTCTCCAGCTCTTTTCCTGTTCCCTCTAATTCCCTACAGGACTTTACTATGGAAAAGCTTTCCAGAAAGCTCAGAAAGGTGGGCAAGGAGGAGGGGAAATGGGATAAGGGGCAGCAATAGATTGATACTGATGGTTCTGCAAGTGATGAGAATGTATATATCAGCTCTGGGGGTTTTTGTCCCATCCTTTCCTCCCACTCCTCCACTACATCCTTTTAACAGCCACTCAGCTCCAGGAGCTCCTGATTGACTTTAAATGTAATTAAATTGTAAGCATGCCGAGCGGCATAATTCAGAGAGGTTTCATTGCCCATCAGAGAGCATGAGGGAGTGGAGACAGAGGGGTGTTAATAATGCACTTTTTATTGGTGTGCAATTGGAAGAGGTTCAGGGGATTTGTGGGGAGGGAGATGTTTGAGGAGGAGCCTTGGAGCAAACAGGGTGTTGGGGCTGGAAACAATGAGTTTGAGTTTATTAACCCCAATCACAAAGGTCTTGGAAAGAAGAAAGGGGGTCAGGAGTAAGTCAGAGGGGTGTCCATCAGGCACTACCCCATGGGAGCTCTGCATCCTTGGCGTTGCTCCCCCATGGAATCATAGAATTCTTAGAGTTGGAAGGGACCTTTAAAGGCCATCTAGTCCAACTTCTCTGCAATGACTAGGGACATGCACAGCTAGAGCAGGTTGCTCAGGGCTTGATCCAGCCTTGCCTTGAAATCTTCAGGGATGGGACATCAACCACATCTCTAGGAAACCTGTTCCAGTGCCTCACCACCCTCACAGTAAAAGATTTCTTCCTTATATCCAAACTAAATCTACCCTCCCTGAGCTTAAAGCGTCTTCCACTTGTTCTGTCACCACAGACCCTGCTAAAGAGTCTGTAGATCCCTTGTACATACTTGAAAGACTGCTATCAGGTCACCTCAGATCCTTCTCTTCATCAGGCTGAACAGCACCAGCTCTTTCAGCCTCTGTGTTCCATCCCTTAGATTGTTTTTGTGGTGTTTCTCTGGGAATCAGGGATTTGGACAATCTTGTCATGCTCCATAGAAGCAGTCAACTCAGGTATTCCCTATGGCCTATCTACCTTTGGATGCTTTTCAGTTGCTGCAATGCACCAGGGCTGGTTTGGAGAAGAGGCTTTGACTTCTCATCCATGCTTTGCTCTGCCATGGTTGGTACATCTTCTCATTGCAGGGCTGAGGCCTAGGGGGAAGCAAGGGATGCTTGGTGCAATTTCAGTAGCAGTCTCCCATCGTGTACCAGGCTTTGGCGTCTGGACTTGGTGTTTCAGCCATGGCAATTCACAGAATCATAGGACATTCTGAGTTGGAAGGGACCCATAAGGATCATCAAATCTGACTCCTGGCTGCACATAGGATCACCCAAAAAACCAGACCATACATCTGAGAGCTTTATCCAAATGCTTCTCAAACACCATCATGATGATCTGAGCCCACTGGGAATGAAGGGCATTTATCTTCCAAACCAGACACAGCCTAGACTCAGATGAAGACTCCTGTTTTTTTTGCACAGCAGCTCATTATCTCCTCATTGTCTCCCCACACAGAAAGTGACCACTCTGCTTTAGGTCCTCATTACATCCTGCAGGGACACTCTGCTTTCCTGAACACAAACTGTCGTCAAGCTGGTTGCTGTTTCCTGGGCTGGGTGCCAACCTGCTGACCCTGATTTTCATCGCTTGTGTATTTATTTTTTTGTATTCCACCAGAGAGCACTTCTGCTGTTTCCTCTAGAGAAGGAAGGGAAGAAGTTTGTCTCTGGGAGAGACACTTCTGTAGTTTGTTAAGAACTTCCCACCTAAAGCCTCTTCTGTATAGCCTCTGAGTTGAAGGCACAACCCTCTGCCACATTGGGCTATGTATTCCTTTGCTTTTCCTCTTTTTTTCCAATCAGGAGTATTTTGATGCTTAGAGGTTTGGTGAGGTGATCTTTACAACTTAGACATTTGTTTAACCCAACATCTGAACCCTATGTCTGAGAGTGTTGTCCAGATGGCTCCTTGAGCTCCAGACAGACTGGGGCTGTGTCCGCTGCCCTGGGGAGCCTGTTCCATGCCCACTACCCTCTGGTGCAGAACCTTTTCCTACCACAAAGTCTGTCACAGCTCCATACTGTTCCCTCTGGTCTTGTCACTGTCACCAGAGAGCAGAGATCATTGCCTTGGCTGTAGGCTGCTATGAGTTGGATGTAGGCCACCATGATGCCTTCCCTCAGTCTCCTCTTCTCTGAGTCAAACAAACCAAGGAGTCACAGCCATTTCTCACACATCTTGTTCTCTAGACCTTTCCCCATATTCATAACCAACACTCTAGTAGTTTTACATTGTCTTTATATAGCAGCAGCTGAAATACCCTCTCACTCAAAGAGCCCTTGCACTGTGCTTTGCTGATGGCGACTCCTCCACCTCCCTGGTTAGCCTGTTTCAATGCCTGACCGCTTTTTCCGAGAAGAAATTTTTCACAATATCCAACCTCAGATACATTTATCCTTGATGCTCCTGCAGTTTTGCTCTTGTAGCCATCCTGAAGCCTGGATGACGTAGGATGGTCCAAAGCCCAGTTGAGCCTATGATGCATGGGGGTGGAAGAAGCCACCTCTCTCAGCTCCCAAAGATCCCATCAGTGGGTCTGGGGGAAGCAGTGACAGGCATGGAGTGGGTCCCCATGCCTGGTCAGGCCAGGCACAGCCCGCTGGAGTAGCTGATGGGGTGGGGGGCAGGGAGAGGATTAAAATTCTCGTTTCTTCACGCTGGGTGAGAATGATACAGTGGATTAGGCTGGGAGCTGCTCCTGGCTGCGGTGCTCTGCTGAATTAGCAACATGTTTGAATGAGATAAAAGGGGCAGCTTACCCCATCGCCCTCGTTCCACTAATCCCACTACAGCTGTGAAATGAATAGCAGCAGATCCGCTTTACTCTCTTCACTGACTATTTTTTATACTTGAGACTGATGCAGCTCCATGCCGCTTTACCAAACCTGGCCCTGCAGGCGTATTCCAGCTCTGGCCAGATGCTCACTCTTCTGTGAAGGCTACCTATCTCAGGCTCTCTTTTAATAGGGGACACTTGGCAGAGCATGGAGAACTGAAGAATGGGCCTAGCTGCCCTGGTCAGAGCCTGTGTATCTCTCAATGGCATTGCAAGTGCTTCTGTCACCCTGATGTTCAGTCATCAATGTGCTTGAGAAGGGTAAAGGTGCCCTTGTTACAGCAGGTGACCTTAGCAACATGGAAATGCTTCACAATGGGGGTGTTCCTAGCAACCAAGCTGAGGATACTCCTTGGTTCTGCAGTTGTGTCTTTTTTTCCTTGGTTCCCTCTTATTTCCTAAATGGATATCTGAAGCATTTTGAGAAGATGCCACCTCATATGTTCAGTTCTGGGCCCCTCGCTACAAGAAAGACACTGAGGCTCTGGAGCATGTTCAAAGAAGGGAACAAAGATGTGAAGAGTCTGGAGCAGAAGTCTTAAGGGGAGTGGATAACTGGGCTTGTTCAGTCTGGAGAGAGGAGGCTCTATAAGGAAACCTTATATACTCTCCACAACTCCCTGAAAAGAGTCTGTAGCAAGGTGAAGGTTGTCTTTTTCCCCCATATAATAGCGACAAGATGAGAGGTAATGGCTTTCAGTTGTGCCAGGGGAGGTTTAGGTTGGATATTTGGAAAAAATTCTTCTCACAAAGGATGGTGAAGTACTGGAACCAGCTGCCCAGGGAGGTGGTAGAGTCACTGTCCACAGAGGTGTTCAAGAAATGTGGAGATATGATGCTGAGGGACGTGCTTTAGTGGGCATGGTGGGGATGGATTTATGGCTGGACTAGATGATCTTAGTGGCCTTTCCAACCTTAATAATTCTATGATTCTATCTGTCTTCTTGTTTTTCTTAGTCATCAGGATACCTTATGTACCTTATGCCATCCTGGATGTGGAATAGTCATTGATCAGAACAATTGCCCCCAGTCCTCTGACTCCAAAACACAGGTTCCCCATTTGTAAAGATGGAAGTTGAGTTTCCTAGAGGCATTCTGTGCTCAGAGCATAACAGTGCAGAAAACATCTGCTGATCCAAAGGTGATTAGTTGATGCTTCCTGCAGTTGTGGCCTAATTTCAGCATGATGAGTGCAGAAGTGTTTGCATGATGAGCGCCTCTGACCTCCTTTTCTCCAGGTGGGGCTGGTCCCAGGTGCAGTGACTGGGGAAAAACACTCCTAAATAGCAAAGTTAGGCCATTGATCTGGTTCTGCTTTGGGTTTACGTGGTGAATTGGATTCTGCTCTGCTGAAGTTTACAAAAATGCAGAAAGGCAGTGTGGATCCCTGGGGAAAAGGGACTGTGGTGTGAGCGGGTCCTGCATAGGGATGACCTCTTGCCCAGGTGTCCCAGACCTGTTCTCTGTCAAATGAAGGTGCACAGCTGCATTCACACCTCTGTCTCTTTGGTTTACTTTCACCCAGAGTTCCCCTCCGTGTCCTGCTGGCCTACTTTCCCCAGCGATGTGGCATCCTTCACATTATCAATTTCAAAGACGTCTCTATTAACAGGACAATGGAAGAATAAGCACTTTCCTTTATTCATTTATCCGCTGTCTGATAATATCATATTGATGATAATTTTCCTTTAATGGACCATTTGCAGTAATTATGATGCAGCGGATGAGTAATTGTATCTGACGCCCAGTGCCTCCTACGTAACTCTGAAAACTTAATTCACTTGATTTTCTGAGAGGGAAGGGGGGTGAGAATGAGTGAAAGGGAGTAAGATGGAGAGAGGACTGTCTCTCAGGTCTTTCTCCCCTCCTGTATGGTCAATGGAACAAATTATTACCTCTTATGCATCTGAAGAATTGGCTGCAGTTCAATAAGATCACTTGTCTTTTTTCTCCTTCTTCCCTTCTCTTCCAGTTCCAAATCTGCCTCTTGTGCTGTATTGTTTACTGTGCAGACACATTTCCTATTTGCCACCCTTTAGCATGAGAAAATGTTCTTCACCAGAGAGTGGTGGGCATGGAATAAGCTCCAAGCTACCAGATGCTGGACAATGCTGTCAGACATACGGTCTGATTTTTTGGATGGTCCTGTGCAGAGCCAAGAGTTAGTCTTGATGATCCACATGAGTCCCTCACAACTTGCTATATTATATGATTCAATGATTCTACGATCTTATGGACTACAGAAGTATAGAGTGGCCTTCAACAATTATTGTTCTGCTGGATTCACTCCAGACAGTCCTATATTTGCTTCTTCCATTAAGAAGTGCTAATTAACATTGCCGACGTGCGATAGAATCGTAGAATATTTTGAGTAGGAAGAAACCTTTAAAGATCACCTTGTCCAACTTTCCTGCAATCAACAATTGGGTCTCTCCAGAGCCTTCTCTTCTCCAGCTTGAGCAGCCCCAGTTCTCTCAGCCTGTCCTTATAGGGAAGATGTTCCTTCTCTTGGATCATTTTTGTGGTGCTCCTCTGGATGCGCTCTGATAGGTATGGGCTCTCTGCACTTTTCTCTCCTCAATGTGCCTTGCTAGCACGGATGCACTCTGGTGAGCAAAAAGCTGTTGCTTTTAGGGGGGTAGCATCTGAATTGGGTAAAGAGTGACTTTCACAGATTGAGCAATAGTTAGAGAAATGGTCTGTAGTCTCTAGGTGAAAGGTTATCATTAAAAATAGTCAAACAAATGAGATTTGACCCCTTCCCATTCCCAGACTGCCCAAGTTGCTCCGATTTCCAGGCAGTCAATAGCACTTCTGTTGAACACTTTGGGCAGGGAAGGAAAATGGGTTCACAGGGTAGAGCTGCTTGCAACCCATTCAGTGTTGGGTAGAGGTGGGTGGGGAGAAATTCCTGACTCTTGTCTTACCCTTATCCACACCTTTTTCATGCAAACCATCCAGCAGAAAGAGGCTGGGTGTGCTATATCACACACTTCACACTGTCTGTGGCCAAAATTAGTGCCAGAACCAAGAGCCGTGCTTGAGGGAAATATAAAGCCATAGCATGATCTCGTTATCTGGGAGTAGAGTGCAGCCAGCAATATATCCTTGTTTGGGAGAAGGGAACTGAAAAGAAATCCATCCCAGATTTGAAGCTCTTGACCCAAATTTTTTTGGAAGTCATACTACAGCCAGCACCACGTGAGTGCAAGGGATTGCCAATGGGTTGAGGCTGATCAGCTGAAGTCTTGGATGGACTGAAGCTGTGGGGTGATGAACACAGATCTGCTCAGTTCTGTGGGTTTATCAGCTAGGAGAAGCAGCTGCAGGGACCCAGCAGGGAGATTGGGACAAGCAGATAAACCGAGTACATTCTTAACAAAGGGCAAATGCAAAAGCATCAGCTTCATCAGTATTTTTGAAATTAGATTGAAATGGAAATGAACATTTCTTTATATACTTCGGCAGATTGACTAATTGGAAAAATTGTCTTTGGCCAATAGAGATGTTTGTACAGGTTGTATAGGGCTGCAATATTTTGTTTCAATTAGGAATGCTCCAAGTTGGCTTCAAGTTTTGCCTTCATTTTTTTTTTTTTTAAGATGAATTAGAATAGTTATTCCCAGCTGCAAAATAAAAGAAATGTTTCTTCTAGTGCATTTCATTATATTTTTTATTGTTCATGCTTTTGGGAAAATGGAGTGTATTTGCTCTCAGACTTGTGTTTGGGCTTTCAGTCTACTTTTTGGGGTGGAAAGCTATAATATGAGAATTCTGGTTGTGACATTATATGGCAACCACCCTGCAGACAATGTAATAGTAATTCAGACTTCTGCCAGTTATATTGTCTTTGCCCTTGATGATCTTGCTAGGTAAATCTGGACAAGTGTGCTGCTAGAACTCCATTCAGTATTGGGCTTGAATTGTCATTGAATAGGCTTCCTTTAGGATTAATGGTTATTCCCCCTCTTCTCCATTACTCTTTATAACTGAAATACTCTCCTTCAGTGAAGGCTGAAGGATACAGACACTTATTGGGAGGACCTCCCCCTCTCAGATATATTTGTTTCTTGTTGTTCCTGATGGATGGAAGCCAGCATTACCTTTAATCTGGAGGCATTCTGTGAAAATTATGGGTGCCCTTTATTTTTCTGAATGGGACTGAGTGTTTTCCACCATTCACAACATAAGGGATCACCACCTTCTCTCATGGGACTGTGGCATCAGTCCTAAAACACAGTTAAAGTTGGCAGTGCATATCTGTAATTATGGCAAAATAAATTACAGGGATGTTATAATTATCCTGGAGCCAAGGGCAATAAACCCATACATGCAGAATTAATGTTAAACTGAAAAGAAATTCAGTGTCTTAAGGCATAGAGTTTCTTGGTGTCCAGAGTCTTAACTCTGCCCTTGGGCAGCCCCTCCAAACTTACCATCACATTTCAAGACATTGAAAGCTGGTGTAGAATCTACATTTTGACGGAAAGGACAAGAAAAAATTATGTCAAATAATGACAAAAAAAAAAAAAGGTCAAATTAGCTTAAAATAATAGTACCTTCTCTTCAATCTAGTCAAATATTATTGAATATTTTAGACTTTCTCACAGTTTAGGAAGAAAAACTAGTTCAGGGGTAAGGGAGGGGGCACTCTGCAGCAGATACAGTCTTTTTGGAGATTTATCTTAGATATGGCTGGGTTATTGTCCTGTGCGAAGCTTCCACCTTCCAGGCCACGTGATTTGGATGATGAAAATCTGCTGGTGACCCTAGGAAGGAAATTGAGACAGAAGATGAAAGGTTTAGAATATCTGGGGGACAGCATGGGGCCATGGTGTGGTCTGAGGTGGACCGTATCTCTAGTGGTCTAAGGGTCTGAGGAGAAAACTGATTGGAATTCACTTTCATCAAAGATCAAAGCTTTGATGATTTTAAAGCTGCAGGAATATCAGTATGATTTCTGGAACTCATCCTTCCAGCTGATAAATAAAAAGAAGGGACAAGAGACCCTTTATCACTGAAAACTGCAGGAGATGCAGGAAGTCCATAAATGACAATATTAGAGTTCCTGCCATCCTTCTGGCCACCACTGTTAGGAGCTACTAGAAGAAGCAAGTTGTGTTGGAAAGGTGAAGAACTGGATCAGATTCACTGAATTTTCTTGAATAAGGAAACTACTTCTGGGCTATTACTGCAGTAGATGCATCCTCTGAATACAAAGGGCCTCAATCCTTCAGTTTCTTGAGGAAGAAAAAGGTCACTCCTCATCTCTGATACTGCATTGCATATGCTTCAGTTACAAGGGGCCACCTATGGTTCTCTCACCCCCTGTCTACATCTACAAGGATCTTCAATGCTCTACAGTTAAAAAAAAATGCTTGTTGTGTCTTGATGCCAGTGAGAAAGCAGCTCAGGGACTCCCAGTAGGACTATCTTGGTGGTGAGTCATTCAGCCTATGGGAATGTTGGTATCTCCCACATTCTCACAAAGTTTTGGTGGTATCATAGTCTGATTTTTGGGTGGTCTTATGTGGAGCCTGGAGTAGGACATGATGGTCCTTATAGGTCCCCTCCAAAATGGGATATTTTGTGATTCTGTGATCATTTTGTGTGATTGTCTTATCAATGGATGTTAAACTGAGGAAGAGCAAATGCAGATGGCTGCCATGACCTGGAGGCTGCTATAAATCCTTCCAAGGGTCAACTTCAGTGTTGGGTGAGAAGGGAACAGCAGTGCTTGCAAGTCAGGATCTACTTTTCAGGACCCATAAATCCCTGCAGCTCAAATGACCACTAGCATCTTCCTTGGTATTAAACCCACAACAAAGGGAGTTGATTCCTACTTCAAACAGAATTGGCTGTGGTCACTCTTGAAACAATAGACAGAAAAGGAAGAAGAATAGTTTTGCTTTTCAGCTGAGCTGGGGAAAAAAAAAAGAGAAGGTTCAACAGCATTGCAGAAAGGCTCTAAATCCTCCCAAGACACTGTACTTTGTCCTGAATTCTTCATGCAGATGCAGTTGGGTAAGGTCAGCTCTACAGCTGCATATGCAACTCACTGTGATGCTGGCAGGTCAGAAAAAGCCACGAATACATTTCTGGGGAAGTGCTCCTTCCTAAGAGATATTGTCTATAGACAAGCCTTGCCTTGGTTCTCTCTGAGAGCAGCACTGTTTCTGGGCTTCTCCTTTATCTTTTGGCAAAGAACAGGAGGCATCTTTCAAGAGGAAGAAGCCAAACCAGCCCCACCTTCCTGCATCTTATTTGAGACCCCCTTGTAGCTTGGCTGCCTCTCCCTTCCCACTCTGCCAATATCTTTCCATTTATGCAGTGGCTCTTAATGAGAATGAAGCGACTAATTTGGCCATCCTCGATGTCTTTATAACCCAAGCTCACAGCTATGACAAGCCAATCGCACCGAGCTAGTTCTACTGATTATTTTAATCTCATCATATGTCTTTTCTGGTCAATAAACTCCCTCTCAAATCAAATTGTTACTGAACATAACCTGACGCTAATGTCCATTGGACTCTGGGCTATAGCGAATAATGTAGTTTGTCATAATTAAGTGTACTGCCTAATTAATTGAGTGGTCAGGATGCTAATTAGCCAGGTTTATTGAGACTGGAGGAGTATGAAGGGCAATACTGCAGCTCATCAAAAGCACTGGGACTAGAAATAAAGTACATCTCCCTTCCCTCTCCCCTGACAGGCAGACAAATCCATGGCTATGTAGATTTATGCACTCTGAACAATACCCAGAGCTAAAGATGAGCAGGGTTGTGCTGGGCTTGATGTGGCCTCTGTTCAGTGTGGCTGAGGTTTCATAGCCTTTGCTCCCATTTTCCACCCATTCATCCAGCTTGTCCATCATGTCAGCCTAACTCAGCTGTCATCTCATTCCTTGTCTCATGCTGCATGCTGTGTCTCCTGCTCAGATAAGTGACAGCAAAGATACCATATTTCACTCCAGGACTGCCAGTAGGCATCTGGGACATGGAGTGTGTCAAGTGAGTGCAATAAGCTTCCTGGAAGTGTTCATTCAGTGACTCTTCCAGTGGTAGGGTGTTTAATTCCTAATACTGGAGTCCTCTTTCTTCAAAAACATGGGATTCAAGTGTTGGGAAAAACCAAGCAGACCCATACCCAGCATTTGGGTAGGGAGACACGAATCTTAGTTTCTTCTTTTCTTCTCTTTCAAGATCTTGGAGACCAGGATTCTGCCGATGGAACTGGTCTCCATTCAAAACAGAAGTGGGATGTTTGAAATGGAGGTGGTAACCTAGAAATAACCCGAGTACCATGCTTTTGAGAATAAAAGCATGATGGAGTTAGCCAAAGTCCAGATATTTCCCTAAATTCCTGCTCTAAAGAGCATGAGGGACATGGAGTAAAAAGGCCATCACTCCCTACAACTTGTACATCTGCAAACACTGAGCATGGACATCCTAGAATATATTTTGTATCACATATGATAGAATCATATCATAGAATTTCTTGATTGAAGGGGACCTCAAAGATCATTTATTTCCAACCCCCCTGCCCTGGGCAGGGATGCCAACCACTAAACTGGGCACTAGATCAGGTTGCCCAGGGCCTCACCCAACCCGGCCTTGAGCACCTTCAGGGGTAGGTCATCCACAACTTTTCCTTCTATTCAAGATGATGACACTCTCTCCTTTGTCTGGGGTCAAGCATATACCCAAGTGAGATGCACACATTCCATTGGCTATGAACAGCACCTGGATTTTTTTCTGTTGTAGCCAGTATTCATTTTAGTGCCCAAGTTTCATAAATGTTGTTGTAGATGCCTTTCTCCTGAACCCACTGCAGGCAGCCAAAGCTTTTGACCTTGTAACTGCCTATTGCTTTCAATTGTCTGTGGCCAAATAGCTTGTTTTCCTTCCGATTGCTTTTGGTTTCAAACAAACAGCACTGCTGTGGGTAAAGCTCAGCCCACATTCCAATATCTCACCACATAATTGCACTGCATTTTACCACAAGCTAATAAGTAAAACTGCTCCGCAGTCAAGCGCTCAAATTCTGCTCTCTGTTACATCCGTAGGGCAGTCTGATTTGTTGCAATTTGTCACCTTGGCAATAGTGGTCCTCCTGTGCTGGGGCTTTTGCATGACTCTGCATGGGAAGAGAAGGCAGTGATAAAAACCCTGCAAACAAACTTGTTTTGTCAGCTTGCCTGCCCCATTTTCAACTGCTTCCTTTTTGAAAATTCCTTGGCAGATATTCATGTGCAAGACAGCCTACCAAGATATGATTAGCCATGATTTGCAGCATCTTCCTTGAAAAAATAATAATCACATTCCTAACAGTCATTATTCTCACTTTCCAGCAGGAACTTGATTTGTTGTCTCCAGAAACTGAGATCTCAGAGCAGTGCTCAGCCCTGGTGATCTGTAACCCACTCACTGCTGGGAGCTGGGATGACCTGTACAGAGCAGATTTACTCTGCACTTGCCTGGTTTTCATATTCCTTCCTCAACATCCAGCATTATCATTTTTGAGGAAGAGAATCATAGGATTACAGAGTATCCTGAGTTCAAAGGGCCATAATTATCACCAAGTCCAACTCCTGCAACAAGCACCATCAGATCCAGTACAGTGATCTGAATGATAGGAATATAGTTTCTCCTCATCTCGCCTGGCTTTGGAAAATTTGGGCCACAATCTGGGTGTATGGGCACTCAGTTCCATAAAAATAAAGAAAATTAGAGAGGAAGAGAGGAAGAAAAAAAACTCTTGATGGCTCAATCTGTGAATGGTGCAGGAGCAGGGTGGGGAGATGGGGTCGGACCATCCATCAGCCCTGTTCTTCCCACCTTCTGCACCTATTTATTTCATTCTCATCCTCAGAATAGTGCTTACATTATGAATGTGAAAGTGTTATGGGATAAATTCTTGGTTTATCACAGCCTCTTCTGTTTCCTTTCTTGCTGCTCATGATACAGAGCATATATTTAATATGTATTCCAGACACACTGGGAAAAGAGAAGACTTGTTTTCCACAAATGGATGAGCAAAACTGATGCACCTCATTCATAAAGGTAACGAGACTAACAAAATTAAGTGCAGAGTTCTAGGTACATAGATGTCATTTTCTGCAGGATTATGCACCTACAAGCACAAAATTCCAAGTCTGAAGTCCAAAGTTCCAATGTTTGTAGTGCTCTATGTGTTATTGTACAAATAGGTCATATGATCAAATCCACATATATCTGCCCTTTCTGTCTAATAAGACACAGTAAAAAGCATGCTTTCAGCAATTTCCTTGCAACAGAAAACTCTCTTCACAAATTATTAAGTAAAGATTTGCAGGAGATCAAATTTATTCAGGTCTTTATTGGGACAACTGGCAGACTGAAAAGTGAGATAGAATGGATGGTGTAAACCAGCTGTTAGGAGGTTTTTCTGTTGAGCACCTTTCCTCCTAATGGGTTTGGTAAATGAAGATCATAGAATCGTTGAGTGGCCTTGGTTGAAAAGAACCACAATGATCATCCAGTTTCAACTCCCCTGCTATATGCAGGGTCACCAACCAGCAGACCAGGCTGCCCAGAGCCACATTCAGCCCGGCTTTGAATGCCTCCAGGGATCCACAACCTCCTAGGACAACCTGTTCCAGTGAATCAAAGACTCAGACATGGGCATGGTTCTCATGATGATGAGTTTGGCCAACTGAGGCTGAGAAGGCTCTACCTGAATACAGTATAAAAGTGTGTAGTCTTTGTAGCTTTCCTTTTGGGAGCAGAAAAGAAGGACCCAAACAATCGAAAGAATAACCAGCAGTTCATTGAACTGAACTTGTCAAATGTCTTCAGAGGGAAGATGTTGATTGGGAAAGGCCAACTCGAAAGAAGCTGGGAAGAAACAACTTTGGCAAAGACATACAGATTTTATTCCAGTATTGGCAAGGAATTACAGCGGCTTCTCCACTACATCAGAAAGGCTTGTTTTGATTTTATGATTCCTAATACAATTCAATATAACAAAAAAATAAAAATGTGGGCATTCTGAGAAATATTTTTGGGGCTGTTTCTTTCACAAACATTCATCTGTTTTTGTATATATCCATATCTATATATCCAGACATACATAAAAATATATTTCTATATATACACATATATATACATAAGATTATAAATATATATCAATCTACCCATGTGTTTTCTCTATATATATCTTGATTTAGGATGAAATAGGATAGGAAATTCAAAATGGTGACCCAGTCTAATACTGGCAGCATTACTCTGCTGATATCTTTTCAGTCATAGATTTAGTTAGTAAAACAGCTTATTCCCTGTCAATTTCCTGATGTGGTACATTTTTGGATTTCCTTTTCTTTGCTCTGTGCTGGGGACTGACATTCATCTGCTGGCAAATGGGTTATACCTGTAAGCAGAGGAGTGTTAGGCAATTTTGTCACTCTTTTTAACATGTTGTGTTCTGTCAGTCCTACAGCCTTCAATTTAATTGCCAGAAATAAAATTCCAGCTTACAGATATAGGATAGTATATATGGAAATGCAAAGGTTTTCTTCCCTACTCCCCAGATTTGCCTTTTTTTGGGATAAGAAATAAGACTGGATGTAATAGGGTGGGATTAGGATTCACTCAATTCCTTTCATTTGCCAGCTGGTGGGATTAGGACGTGGCACCAAGGCCCTGGTCCATTTTGGGGATAACTTCACCATCTGATGGATCCTTTTTCTCCTGAACAAACAGATAATCAACAACTGATGGCAATGCCTGTTCCTGCCCCAAACAACTCCTCTGGATTGCTTGGTTTAAAAGTAAACCCCAAAAGATCCTGGGAAGCCCTCAAGAGATGTCTCAAAGAAATTCCACCACCACGCTGCTCCTTTGAGAGATGGGATGAGTTATCCGGTTCATTTTCAGAGGCATTCCATTTTGGGGCTGCATCCCTGCTAGCATCCCATGGGATTGGGATTGGGTGCACTGTTTGGGCTGGGATCCCCCCTTGATATGGGGCACCATTTCTCCAGCAGCCTGCTTTCCCTCTGCTGATCACTTCTATCCAAAATGCATTAAATGGCTACACGGGACCTGCCATCTCTTCCGCATCCATCTTCCCTCGAATCACTGTATTACAACCAAACAGGATTTGTTCCACTGCAATTTGTCAAGATTGGACAAGGCCTCAAAGTTGGCAGAGACACATATTAAAGGTTTCTCAGGGATTGGAGCGAGAGAGGCAATTACCTTCCTGAGCTCAGTGGGAGCATGGCTCCCATCCCTGTTGTATACCACAGGAGGGCTGTGGAGTTTTTCTTCCATCCTTCCCAATAAAAAAAATAGGATAAAGATTCTCTCCTTCCTCCTCAAACCACTAAACTTTGCAAGTAGAAACCTAAAATGATGGTGAGCTGGGTCTGCAGAGAGGATGGCATTATGCATGCTGATATGGTGACTGCCTGCATCAATCCATCATGGCTATCCCACACCACAGCAGCACCTGGACCAGACCTCAGGATCTTCCCCAGGCTGAAGGCTCTGTCCCTGGAAGAGGACAATATTCTCCATCCTCCCTCTCTGGTTGTGTTAGGTCTCTGTGGGGCATCCAAGAGGGCTTGGGATCATTGTAGGATGGTGGGGGAAGATGAGAATGTGTTTGTGATGATGGGTGCCCAACAGGATGTCTACTGCAGTCCCCAAACCCCTCAAGATATTCAATTTCAGGGAAGATGGCAACAAATAGTCATGTTCGGGGCATCAGATGGGGCACTTCTGGGAAGGTGGGAGGAATGAGATCATGGCTCTGGAGGGATGCCCGAGATGGGGAGATGGCATTTTGTGCCAGCTCAACTGCTCTGCTCCAGTTGCTGCCAATGGTGTAACACCTTTGGGGGAACTGTATTGTTCAGAGCTCAACTCACTCCACATTTTTTACCCCACTCAAAATAACAATTTCCAGGGCAAATGCCAGGGTGGAGTAATGAGTGGAGGAGGATTAATCATGGATAGGGAATGCTTCAGAGGGTCTCTGAAAATCTCTCCTCTGCGCAGTCAGGTTTGTGTTCCCAGGGATGGTTCGTGTTAACCTTCATTTTGGATAATCTGGAATAATTCCAGTGAAATCATTGGGGACTGCAGTGCAATAGACCCAGTCTGAGCTGAAACCTAAATTAACCCTTGGCACATACCCATGGGTTTATCTGAAGGCCCTTTGTAGGCAAAAGATTTTATTACACTGGCTTAAGTGGGCTTTGGATATTGCCTGTAGAAAATGCAGCAGAGGGTTGCTAGAAACCTATCTAGCTAATTAATCAAATAAATCACCCACATTCACATTCAGCTGTCTGAAATAGAGGTGGCACAGCTTTAAGAACTACTCCAGGATCTCTGGCTTTTTATCTTCTGTAGTATTATTATTTAATTATATTGAAACTGCCTTTGGAAGCACCAGTTACCAGGTGAGAGTTCCCTGCTTTGTTATTATGAGTCGTGGAAAGGTTTGATATTTATGTTTTGATGATGAATTTTCACAAATGATATTAAGCTTATTTCAAATTAGCTGGGAAAAAAAGTGTTTTCTATTTTGAGCTGAAAAAGAAGTAAAGAAGTAACTCCCTACTGAGAGTAATTCTTATCATTTCAAGATACGATGACAGATGAAAAGGATCTTCAGAGCTGATATAAAATGAGATTCCTCGCTTTTCAGGGGAAAAAGGGCCAATATTTGGCGAGAATTTTTGTGGCAGATACATTCATTTATTTTTGTTGACAAAACACTGATTTGAAATGTTTTGATTACCTCGCTCACATCTGACAATAATTGTATATCTCATGGTGTTAATTTCTTACAGATTGTCAAAGAGAATTGAAAGCCAAACACATCATAAGTACAACAGGGAGAATGATGGCTTTAACTTTCCTTTTCATTCTGTTTATTAACGCAGAATATTTCCTTACTTCTGTTTCTGGCTGGAGATTGCAGCTGTTTTCTTTCTAAAAGGCTCAGCCGTGCTGGCACAGCTCTCCTGCTGACTTCCCCAACAAATGTTTTCTAGCCTCATTTTTGCACCGTTGGGTGCTGAGGAAGGCAGATTACAGCACCAGCCACTGTGGAGATTTTGCTTTTTGGGGTGTTGAAGGCTGAACGTTTCCCCTTGTGATGTACTCCCTCTGGCCTTCATCCCTGAGTATCCTCTTCCTTGTGCCAACAGTTTAATGGGTGTACTGGGTCAAAAGTCTATGTCCAGTGCCGATGAAGATCCCCATTTAGAAGTTCTGAAATTACATTCAGGACTTCTTCCCTCTCCAGTAGGACAAGAGATCACATTGTTTGATTTTTCTCCCAATAGTTTACTTTCCAGAAGCTGCTGAGTGACCTGGGGGGCTTGTCCCATGCTTAAGACATTGGCATGGGGTTTAGCAGATTGGTTCTGACACCTGGAGCCCTAGCTAGGCAGCTGGAAAAGTCACTTAATCTCCGTGTGACAATGCAAAATAGAGTTGGTGCTGTTTACAGCAGTTCTGTCTGACTAGAGCTCTTTGGCAGTTTCCCTAGTGCCTAGAGATGTCTCTTACCTGAGCATTCCAGGGGGAGTATGAATTTGTCCTTATTTACAGTGACTGCAGTTAACAGTACTGCTTCAGTGCCTGCAAGAATGGTCTGACTGTAGTCACAATACCTGCATTATGAGACTCTGAATTAAGCAGGTTGGATATTAGGACAAATTGGTATTCCAGAAGAGTGGACAGGCATTGGAATAGGCTTCTCACAGAAGTGGTGGAGTCACTGTTCCTAGAGATACTCAAGAAGAAACAAGGGATGGCACTAAGGGACATGGCTTAGTGGGCATGGTTGAGATGGTTTGGTGTTGAGCTTGGTGGTCTTACTGATCTTTTCCCATCTTAATGATTCTATGATTCTGTGACTGGCTCATAATTATGCTGTATTATGTCAACACTTGCTTCTTTGGGGTTGTTTCTTCTAGAGATGCACCATGGTATTTCAAAACCTTCTCCTTCCTCCCCCCCCCCCCTCCCCCCCCCCCTCCCCTCCCTTCCTTCCTTCCTTCCTTCCTTCCTTCCTTCCTTCCTTCCTTCCTTCCTTCCTTCCTTCCTTCCTTCCTTCCTTCCTTCCTTCCTTCCTTCCTTCCTTCCTTCCTTCCTTCCTTCCTTCCTTCCTTCCTTCCTTCCTTCCTTCCTTCCTTCCTTCCTTCCTTCCTTCCTTCCTTCCTTCCTTCCTTCCTTCCTTCCTTCCTTTCTTTTGTTTGTTCTTTCCCTCTCTTGTTCTTAATTGCTTCTATTTTCATCCTCTATCCCTCCCTCAAGCTCCTTCCCATCCTCCTTTCTGCTTTTTCCTGTTGGTAACCAGCCCTGGCTGGATGAGGTCAGGGGGACAAGAAGGACAGGCAACCGTGCCAATTTGTCCTGGCCGTCTCTGCCTCCCTATCTGTTATCCCCAGTCCAGATCCGCTTGCCCTCCTTAAACAAGATCTCAACTGACCGTAAGGCTTCTGTCACTCTGGCTGCCAAAATCAAACCCCTTCCCTCATCAAATCCCTAATCAGCCGTAACGGCACCGTAAGCCGTGCTAAATTGACTCCTTTTCGTTCCTTCTGCTGACCGCTGCCCTTCAACATGCTGGCCCCGTCTCTGACTCCGAGGGCAACATCACGTCTAATTATATTTCCAAATCCTCTCAAGGCGCCCAGACAAGTACAGGTATTGAGGAGGGTGGGGGGATTAGCAAAGAACCCAGTTGCACATTGCAGTGGGAAGCATCTAAGGAAGGAGAAAATGTGGGAGCGTTTGTCTGCGCAAGGTGCACACGTGGGGAGGGATGCTCATAGGGATAGCTTCTGCTAATAGGAAGTGTGCACATTGTGAGGGTCCTGGGGGAGGTGGAGGCATGTGGAGAGCTTGTGGTTACAAGCAGCAAAGCATCTACATTCACCCTCTCCCAGGGGAAACTGGTTCACTGCTGACAGCCCAAGAGGGAGAAGAAAGGGAGGACATGGGAAGTCAGGAGAAATATCCCTGTGTCTACAACCACTCATGCTGACAAAATACTTGAAAGTGGTGTTTTGTTTTGCTTTTTCTAATTGCCCTAGAAGTTCCATGTCCTTCATTATCCCCTAGACACCTGCCTTCTCTGCAGAACAAGCACGGTGAAGTGAGTCAGATTTTTCCTCACTGGGCCAGATCAGCCAAGGAAAGCCAGAGCCTCTGGGATCATGGGAAGATATGGGAGGATGGGAATCCTTGTGAGGGGTCACCATTCCGCAGCTGGGATGATATTCATGTTTACACTGATGTCTTCAGCTGTGTTAGCAGCTCAGGGATTAAAGCACCTTTAGAGAAATTCTGTGTAGATGATAGTATGAGGGAATAACACTCATTCTAGCTAAGCAAGTGGAGGGTCAGGGTGAAGGGAACAATGTGATTTATTCCACTTTTCCTACTCCTCAGGAATTTCCCAAGGTGCCACATCCCCACCAGACACACTTTGGTGTCAGATTTTAAGGATGTGTTTTCATCCAGGAGATGGGAATAAATTAATGACCATGGGAATGGAATTAATTTGATTACGTGTAAATAAACTTGGGCTTTGGAAATGGAATTAGCACAGGATGTTTTAATCAAAGAGAATGACAAATAGGAAGCTGGATAATGGCCAGGCACTGGTCAGAATAACCAGAGTTTATGGCTTGTGTTGCCACATAGTCGATTTGGGCTGAATTTCACTTCATTGCTCAGGTTCTCTATGGCAGTTCCTTCTGATGGAGACTGGGTGATGGGAGACATTTTTTTGGTATTGAGAAGTTGCATGAGCGCCATTTGACAGGTCTGGGTGCATTGAGCATCTTGTGGGGAATGGCACAACAGGTTGTGAAACTTCAACCTTGCGATATGGTCCTTATGTATAGCAATATCTCCCTTCATAGGACTCAGGGGCACCTGCATACACACAAACACTGGCACACAGCGTTAAATTTGGTCCTGTATCTTCTCTGGGAGCTTTGTGTAAAACAGTAACTCGTGTGAAGACGTTCAAGGATGAAGATGCCTTCTTTTCTCTTCTTTTTCCTTCCGACCTCTCCTATTCTGATGCCCGGCTTCCTACCAAAGAAAAGTCAGGCTCATGCATTTACGAGCTACTCCATTAGTCACTGTAGATTTGCAAAAATAATAATATTTAAAAAAAAAGACCGCTTCCTTTCCTCTATGGAAAAAAAAAATAGTGAGTTCCAATCCATAAAATTTTATGAACAACGATAAAAAGAAAATGTTGTCCCCCTCTACTGAGTTGTTTAAAGAAGCTGCTATGGGATTTGCTCGCCTTGTCATCTGTGCCCTCCACAAAGGGGACATAAATTAAATGGAACAAGTGAACAACTCAGGCTCACATCCATGTATATATATAATCATGCAGGAGGAAAAGGAAGAAGTAGAATAATCCATGTTGTGTTAAACAACTCCGATTTGTGAGCACATTTATTTTACAGTGACTGAAGGATCGTTGTTAAAGCCCAGCACCACACTTTTACTAGTTGGGTTGCTCCTTGTCCTTGTCCTGGTGGCCACTTGATTGTGATACTTATTCTGCGAAAACAAGTCCTTGCTCACCCCAATTCAGCCCAATCCAGCTTACTGGTTGAAAACTGTACCCAGAGAGTGGTCTTAGTGTCTGAATGGAGATCAGTGATGAGTGGTGTCCCTCCGTACTGCGACTAGTACTCTTAAATGTCTTCAGCAATGACACTGAAGGCAGGATTGAGTGCCCCCTCAGCAAGTTTGTGGATAACGCCAAGAAAAAAAGCCAAAGCTCAGACCAGTACTTATCTAATATCTTTCTTTTGGTGAAATTTCCAAGCCTGTTTTTAGCACAACAGAAATGCTTTGGAGACAGTTCAAAGACAAATGGCATTTTCAATACATTGACTACAAAACCAAGCACTTTACCACTTACTTCCCTAATACATGAAAAACTGTGAATTCTTTCACCAAGAAGCTGTAGAGTAATACTGGATTTTGGAAGCTGTTGTTCTGTGAAGTCAAAATGTGGCATAAGATCAGCCTTACAGGGGGAAGACTTAAAACTGTAAGCTTTCAGTCTGGAAAAATGGGGCTTTCACTGGATATGTATACAACTAACAGATTTTTTCCATTACAAAGTTTTGTATGTGCAGAGTACTTCTTTCATCTGGATTATTACCTCATTAAAACTGAGGTCTGTCAGGTTTGCTGCCACAAGCATGGCTAGACTTCCTAAAGTGCTCGTGTTGGGTAACTGTTCTTTCTGAGGGCTTTAGGAAGGGTTGTGCAGAGAACAAGCCCAATTTTTCACACATTCTTGAAGACTATTTAGGAAGTATTTCTTCCCAGACTGTTTGAGGCAGTTACCCTGAGTGCTCCTTTGCGTGAGCACCCTCATATCAACGCCCTAGAAAAACTTGAGGAGAAAACCCAGTAATTTCATCTCTACCCCTGCTGCTCATGTTTCATATTGGGCACTTGATAGGTTAGATAAAGAAAGGAGAAAAATGTGGGCAGAAAAATTCTGATGGATTGATGGTGGGAACATCCTACTCTCATACCTACATGGAGCACATTTGTTGGAACCCATTGCTAATCCCAAGTACTTCAAGAATAAACAATAACACCCAGGAGTCCCGAGCCAACCAATCTTGCTTCTAGTGACCATTTTCTTTATTTTCTTCTTTTTTTTTCCTCACAGATTTTCAATCCCATTATTGGCTCCCTGGGAACCAGCTATTAAAGAGCACAGAGGGACAAGATCCAGAGTTCTGCCTGCATCTCATCATAGAACGAATCATAGAATCATAGTGCAGCTTGGATTAGAAGGGATCTTAACGATCATCTTGTTCCAACCCCAGAGCTGTGGGCTGGTTTCCACCCACCAGTTCAGGCTGCCCGGGGCCCGGGGCCCCATACAACCTGGCCTTGAAAACCTCAAAGGATGGAGCATTGCTAACTCAGACAGCCCTCACGCCTGCAGTCTCTCCATTCCCTCTACGCTAAACTCTTTTCCAACTAATGTGAGCAGTTGGCAGATTTCGTGTGTCTAATGGGCTGCGGACGGCACGGGTAGTTAACCGTTCTCAAACTGCCTGGTGATACCAATTGTATTATTATAGCCTGCAGGAGATTAAGCCTCCAATTAAAAAGAGACAGGGCAGTGACCAACCGTGAGCAGCCTTGGTTCCCAAAGAGCCAATTTAGGGACTGATTGAAACAGTAATGGTGTGGGAGCAAGCCAGGAGCTGGGGGGCTTCTGGGAGGTTAAGGTGTTGCTGTATTCTGGGGGTCCCCTTAATGCTTATGGCTGGACAAAGAGCAGGAAGAAAAATTGCTGTAAATGTGTGGCTGTGCCATATCTCTGCAGAGCCATAGGGTATCCCCAACCTGCCCAGGTCACTCTTGCATTGGCAATCCAGATCTGGACTCAGCACTTCAGGTGTTCTGATGCTGGTTGTTTTTGTAAGTGCCCCTCGCCAAGGATAAAGTATTTTGCTACCCTATGTGGAAGACTGAGCGCTATGGGTATGGGCTCATCTTAGATAAGATGCCTAGTTCAGATTTAGAACTCTTAAATCCTAACTTTTGATGCTTGATCTTGTAACCTTCAGCCCCTTTGCTCAGAAACACGGGGTATGTGTTGTTTTCAAAGTCTTTTGAAGAGGTTGTTGGTTCCCCTTGGTTCTCCTCAACCACAGCTGGGAGCAGCTGAGAGCTGAGTTAGGCTATTGTATTTACCATGGACCAGACTCAGACTTTGCCAGTGCTTCACAGACTGGAGGGAACTGGAAAAACTGTGATTTCTGGATTCTTTCTTGGCTTTGGACATAAGTATATTTAGCAGATATGGACTTTTCTTGTCTCTACATCTCTCATAAATGCCAACTGTCATGCTCTGTCTCCCTTTACCATCACTCCTTGTCTGTAACCCTCACTTACGTTCTTACCACCTGCCAGTCTTCTCCCCATCCTCCCAGTTGCCTTTTTCCCTCTAACCCTTCCTTCCAATTTTCCTCCCAGCACTGCTGAGCACTTCTACAGACTACTTTTCCAGTAGTGTTTGTGCTCTCTTTCGAGAGCAGAATATCATCCTGGGAAAATGACCCTGATCGATAACTATTGACTGATAAACCAACAATGCATTTCAGTGCTAGCCTGTCGATTGGCAGGATTGATTTATCTGCCCCTCTTTCTCCAAAGGGATGACTCCTCTGACAGGTCCCTGATTTACAGTCGGGGATGGTCAGGACAGCCAGGATGCTCTCCATCAGTCATAGATTCAGCTGCTGGCATGAAGCCAGGGGAGGTGATGGGGCTCAGAGGTGCAGTTCCTTCACCCACTCCCTTGCCAAAGTCTTCAGTTAGATTTCTGGCAGCCCCAGGTTAGTTTTCTTCCTCTTCCGGCTAGTAACAAGGGCTGGAGCTTTCATGTAAGTGAGCTATTCAACTATCTTCATTGTGGCCTCAGGTTTTAATCGTTTACTGGATGCGGCATCGTTAGAGGTTATGGGGTAGATGCTGTTCTTGACAACAAGAGTTAATGCGTCCTTTTTCCAGCAACTTCTTTATTTCCAGTAGTGTGTGCTGAGAACAGATATCCCAACACACTGTGTTTGACACGGTGGTAAACTCTCAAATCTCTTCCTAACCTAGTTTGGGACAAGTCATCATGAGAATATCATGTCTTGGCTGTCTGTTTGGTTGTCCACATGGTCAAACTCTCTGTTCCTCAGCATACTGTGGGAGAACTTCTGTTGTCTCCAGCTGTGTCTTCAAAGATACTTCGCATTCCTTTCTTGAAGGATCACCACGTCAGGGAATTTTTTATTGTAAATCTCTTTGATGAGATCTTGTAATACTCTCTGACGGGTGATGCCAAAGTGTCTTTGGGTTTCTGCTCAATTTAGGGGCTCTCCACACTGTTCCACTTTATAGATTTCCATGCCCTTCTCACTTCATTGCTTTGGAGAGGTGAGCCTTAAGCATTTGTGCTCAGTCCCAGAGGCGATGGCTTGGTATTAAAAAGGAGAAATTTTATCTCCTCTGCTGTCTTGGAGAACAGGATATTCTGGATTCAGTGTGTAGCTATCTGTGTAGAGCATGTCTTTTTCCAGTTCCTAGTATGACAAACGTACAAACACCACCACTACCTCTATCACATGATTCACGTGCTTTGCCTTCCTCTCCAGTTAGATAACATCAGTACTGGTTTTGTGAAACCAGATGGCTCAGAAAAAAATAAACCCA
Organism: Tetrao urogallus; assembly: GCF_951394365.1. Lineage (NCBI taxonomy): Eukaryota > Metazoa > Chordata > Aves > Galliformes > Phasianidae > Tetrao > Tetrao urogallus. The sequence continues at coordinate 1,157,697 of NC_136815.1, forward strand.
GTCTCACTCTCTTGGTATAAAATAGGATTGTGAAGAAGTACATTCTTCTCCTTCATTGTTTTGGGAAGGAGATATTCAGGCTCACATCCCCATTTGCACAGCTGGACTGAGAAGATGCAATCCACTCTTAGGAATTGCTCCAGGATTTCTGCCCAAGCAGGTAATATTTTGATGCTAAATACCTACAACACCTAAGTGAATTGGAAATCTTTCAAAGTTGCATAGGATTAACTTTGGACTAAATCCTTGAAAAACCTCATGCTTGGTGACACTGCAGTTGATTGCTGTACTCTGGGCAGGGCATGCTTATGACTAGTTGGTCATGGTGATGGCTGAGCAACTGGGGAGATTCCTACTCAGCATCATCACTGTCAAGAATTATTTGTCTTCCAAGCATTACTACCTCTTTTTGTTCCCTCAGAAACATCTCATTAAATTGTTGCTGCCAAGAAGTACTTGTATTGCCTGTTTACTCTAAACAGGGGTTCATCTGGTCTTTTCTTCTTGTCTTCTACAAAAGCAGAAGGTAAAAGAACCCTTTATGTAGGTACGTATGGAGCAACTTGACCATGAAGTGGGACTGCAAACCTTTGAATGTACATTACAGATCCATGATTCAGGATTTAGCATGCTAAATTATCCCACAAAGCATTCCTTACATATTTAAGTGCTTAGCTTTTGGAGATTGTTTTAAATTTTTAGATTTCTCCCCTAACCTTACTCACAGTTTGAATATGACAAACATTGTTTCTTTTCTCCCTGGGGATTCTGCATAGGATCGAGCAATCTCAAGTCTAATGTGAATGATGAATTCCAAATGCATCTAACTGATGCTGACATCATTTTTATTTTTTTTCTGGTGAGCTATATTTGCCAGTTTCCTTTGGAATGAACCTTAAAAACTGTTCTGCTGTAACAAAAAAAGCTGAAGTGTTACTGGCCATGTTTCACGTTTCACCATTTGCCATAGGAAGTTGAACCTTTTCCATCCAATGTCTACTTTGACCACTGTGTCCTCCATTCTATTTGCTGAGATTTTGAGTCACATGAGCCAATCTTAAAACAGAAGGCAAAGCCAGAAAAGGAAGAAGTTTTCCAGTGAACTCCCTCTTGTATCTTCTAATATAGAGTCTGTTTTTCCCAAATCAGGGAGGTTTTTTTAAAACCACCTCCAAGTTCCTGCTCAAACAAGATTTGTATATCACCAATATTCCCAGAGCTGAATGATGAGGAAGCAGAAAGCTTTAGTCCCTCAATATTGCAAGATTCTATCCCAGGCTGTTGTTGAAAGGATGGGAACTGGTGGTAGGAAATCCAGCATATTCATCTTCCGTGTTCAAGTTTGAAGCACGCTTAGCACGAACAGAGATAAGCATGTAATTTGGTGTTAGTGCCTAAAGATTTGGAGTTGGAGGGGTTCCAGAGGGACTGTAGGTTCTCATTCTTTAGTTAAGGCATTGTAAAACATTCAGTAGATAACTGGTTTGATGGTACTGGGCAACACAGAATAAAAAAAAAACATGCTGTCCTTTTTAGTCATTCATTAGCTCCTGGATTTCTAATTTGCTCTCACACTACCTGCTGACTGAGATAACAGTGGTAACTCAGCAGTGGATTTGGAACTAGATGATCTCTAAGGCCCTTTCTAACCGAAACCATTATCTAATTCTATGACTTGTGAAATACATTGAGTATAGGACTGTTACTATCATAGCTGTACCATACTAAACACTGTAGAAGACCTATGAAAAGACACTCTGGTCTTTCTCAGATAGTTGAGAGTTGCTCCACTACCTTATCAGAATTAGCTGGTTTTGGTGTTGTAGTATGAATGGGTTTTCAGAAGGACTTCAATAGAGGTTTTGGGCAGGTTTTGGAGAAGATTGAATGCAGAATGTAGTAGCAGATGTATCAAGAGGTGTGGGATAAATGGGAAACAGGTCTGTAAATTCTGGGTTTAATGGACAATGAAGTTCAAACATACATAAATTATAAAATTATCAAAGCATGAGCAGGACTTCATTTTATCTCAGGAAAATACAGGTAAAATGAGGGAAGCTGTAAATTGCACATTTAGGGAGGGTAGAGAGGGGAACAAAAGGTAGAAGAGATGGGACAATGGAAACTGATAGTTAGCATTGCAAAGACTGCAACTAAACACAGTTACATGCGGATTTTTTGGGTAGGATTTGTCTTTTGCCATTCCATGAGTTAAGTCTGCATTGATAGACTTGACATAGTTAAAGCCAAGCTTGAGGATTTTCCTTCTCAAGACTCAAGCAAACAAGCAGCTCTTGTATTTCCCTCAAAGCTCCATGTCTTATGAAGTGTGGAATACAACAAGAAGAGGAAGAGGAAAGATCGTCTTTCCAGCCTTTGATGGAGACTTTTCACGTGAGTCAAACATGCAACTGGTTCCACTGTCAGACATTACTGATCTTCCTTCCCATTCTGAGCTTCAACAGCCATTTCAATGTGGAAATATCAAAATATCATAGAGTCTGGGCAAGAAAGCTAAAGAGACTAGAAAGATCTAGAAGTCAAGATAGGGATGAAGCTGAAGGCTTATATATCTGGAAGATAGAACGCAAGCTATTTATTGGGATTCCTGAAACTGTAGCCTTTTTTTGCTGAAGTATCAGCTGGATAAATGTCAGAAGAAATCTGGAGATGACCCAAACCTTGCAAGAAGCCTTCACTTGCAAAGAAAAGCTTCTTCTCTTCAGCGTGACTGCTATGAGAAATTAGTTAAGAACCAGAAAATACCTCTTCCTGAAGTGTTATATTGAAGAACACGCCATAGAGTGACCTTGTAGGTCCTTCCTGCTCATCACTTCATACTCCATGTTTTAATGAGGGAAGAGTGGCTCACTGATCACCAGAGAACTTATCCAGAATAGCTCTGTGCTGTGTGCAGTCCAGAAAGCAGGAAAATGAAAACTTATTACACAGCGATGGAGAAAACCTATTACCTTTTGTGTTTGTCATTTTATCTTGCTGGGAAGGGCGGCTCTGAGGCCTAAGTCTTTTCTCATTGCCATGCCTTTCGAAAGTTTCCTTGCTAGGCAAGAATGGACTCAGCCATTCAACATTTCATTTCAGCAGTCACTCAGCGCCTGCCGACAACAGATGTTCTCTACGACTGTTGGTGTTTCTATGGCCAACATGGCAATTTTAATCCCAAAGAGATCTGACAGTATTGTAAGGTCAGAAAATGCTGCTCTTCCCCATTTATGTCCTGACTGGAAATGAAAAGGAACCCAGTTTTAAATGGATTTCCTTGTGGTTCAAGTCTGAATGAATGTAGTATTGTTTCCTCCCTCCCCTCCCCTCTCTCTCTACAAAAAGGAAGAAAAAAAAAGATGGGGGGAGGAGATGGGAGCCTGTCAAGTTGTTTGATCTAACATCCACACGCCATGTTCACGTTGGCAGATGGCAGAAGGGATGACTGCTTAGCGCTGCATGTTTGACATCTCACAGAAATAGCAAAGCTGATGTGGTAGGCCTGTAGCCATTGGCAGCTGCTATGGTACCTATGCTGGGAGAGGGAGGTGCAGGGTTTATTTCACACCTCCTGATGAAAAAAATTGCTTTCGGGGAGCAACTTGTAGTACATCTGCTTTCCTCCACTACCCCCTCTTCCTCTCCCCCGTTGGCTCGTGGTTGTGGTTGGCGGGTTGTGTGCTGTTGCTTGCCTTGTTGCCAGCTTGTGTGACAAGTGAGGTGACACGGAGTCTGCAGAGTTGCAAAAGAGGTTGCTCCGGGGCTTTCCTGCACTGGGGAGGTGAGTTCACTGCAGCGGGGAGGTGTGGGGGAGCTAGATGGGAAAGCAGAAAAACATCTGTTCACTTCTCCACTTTGCAAAGAGAAGATCAAGAAGGTGAATGGGGAGGAGGCTGTGGAAGAGGGATGCATTTCTGGACAGCAAACCAGGCCAGCTAGCCCTATCTGGGCTTCCAAGAATCAATGTCAACAAAAGCAGAGGGTGAACACTCCATCTCCTTTAAATGCACGGACCAAAGAGTGATCCAAGGGCTTCCTTAGCTTAAGAAGTTTGGATATCCAAGTGCTGCTTGGATATACAGCTGCAAGAGCTGAGCACTTAGAGGACCACCTGGACATATGTTCTGCACTTCCTTAGAGCCATGATTGCTTGTGCAGACTCTCCTGCCTGAGTCTCTGTTAGTGAGGCTCCTCCTAGTTTCTTGGCTGCATTTAATTTGCTCTTATGGAGGGTGAATTGCCATGTGTGCTGGAAAGCACAGATGCAAGAAAGCTGAAAATCTGTAAGGAAAGTGAAAGTGACTCAGTCAGTCATTAGTTCATGGACTACTCTCCCCACCATGCAAAACTGGAAGGATCTCCCTCATGCCACCTGTTGCTGCAGGAAAAACTCAAGGAAAGAGTCAAATTTAGAGTCAGAGGTTATTAGCGTGCTATAATCACAGTTTACTCTGTAGGGTAATTTACACCAGAGAAGTTTAAAAATGTTGGGGTACAAAGAACGTAACAGATTCCACCGTGGTCCCTCCTGATAACCACATCCAGGAGATTTCAGATTTTTGAAAGGCCACAGACACAATAGTCATGAAATGCCAAGTGTTTTGGGTTGAGGAGTAGATAAAGAGCTTGATGCAAAACCTGTCGTGACAGGTCCCCAGTCCCAGCCCCATCCCAAACACAAACACAAACCTGCAAACCCTTAACTTGAGTGTCTCAACTGAAGAGGAAGTAGACAACAATCTGGAAAGTATTTCTCTAATTCATCATAGCTACTGCTTAGATCATTACATTTTCTCAACTAAAGCAGTGCTTAGAAGCACAAAAAGGAGGGACTGGAACTGTGTGTGAGAGAAAGAAAGACAAGATTATGACAGATTAAAGAGTGCTGATGCACTGGTTGTCCATGTTCTTCAACTAGATGGAGAATCAGAAAGGTTTTCTCTTGTCAGTTTTGACAAACTGCTCTAGGACTATGCATTTCTGAGGAGCTTCATGCAACTGGCTAAAGATGATTCCTACTGAGCTCTGAGATATCCTGTAATATGCAAGACATCTGCACAGAATTAGAAGGTATCAAGAAAAACCCACGCCCTCAGCTTTTTTGGACTGGCAATTGAACGTCAACCAGGATACCTTGAGGTATCAGTAAAGACACTGTATGGACAACAGGTTTGAGTTCCTGGACATGGACATTCATCACATTCAACAGAAACAATTAAATTATCTTCTCTTTTTGAACATAATGTGGCTACTGACTTGGCAGTTGGAGGACAGGATTTGTCAGAGCTTTAGCAGATATGAATTGATCTAACGTGGTTGAAATTTTTGCCGTGTGAGGACTGGACCTGCAAATTTGTAAAGCTCAGTGTGGTTTCTAAGTGGTCCCTGTTATGACACCCTTTAGCTATCTCCTGTGATGTCAAGCTCCATGAAATCAGTCCTTCTCTAGCAATCAGCCTGGGAGCTCATTTTGAGACAGCAACAAAGCACATGGCCAGGAGAGGATTGCATGGCTGATATTCTACAAACTCTCAATAACACAGCATGTGAGGATGAGAATAAGAAAGGGATTTGCAGAGTGTTTCCAGTTTACTCTTTGTCTTTGTGCTGCACGAGGCAAATTCCCTATAAGGTGACTGGTTCCCTCTATGATCCTCAACGCTGCATAACTCATATTCTTCAGAATGCTTTGCATTTCCGAGAGTTTGGTGAAAACCACTGTGGCATAAGGACCTCCTGAAATGATAACTCTTGGGAGAACATCATGGAGTGGGCAAGAAGGGGAAAGGACAGTGCTGGAGGGAGACGGTGCATTTTGCATCTTGTACAGTGAGTGCTCTGTCTCTCCAAATGCTGGTTTGGCTGCCACTAACGATTGCCCTGGTGTTCAGTGGCACTGCTGGCCTATTGCTGTTTGGAGGCCACCCTGCAAAGGGGCTGAGGTTACTCAGCAGCGTGTGACTCCCAGAGCAGCTGTCAGTGTGATTTTGTTTGGCAGCCTCTTCTTCTCACAGCCGGAAAAACTGAAACCTAACCCCTCAATGCACACTTTGTTTTGGAATAAGCTGCTAGAATTGGTGGTTCCTGGGTCCAGCGTGGGATATAAGCTGCTGTCCATCACAATGATGGCAATGGTTGACAGCTTGCCTCTCTCACTTGCACAGGTTGGCAAAGGCTGGAATGAACAAGACAAGAGGTAATGAATGGCCTGAGGTTGCACCAGGATGGATATTAGGAGAAATTTATTTCAGAAGGAGTTGTAATACATTGGAAAAGGCTGCCTGGGGACATGGTGGAGTCACTGTCCCTAGAGACATTCATGAACAAGGGAGTTGTGGCACTGATGGACATGGTTTAGTGGGAGTGGTGGGGTTGGGCTGGGCTTGGACTTGGTGATCTTACTGGTTCTTTCCAACGTTAATGATTCTGTGATTCTTTGATTCTATGATTCTGAGATTCTACGATTCTGTGATGTTAGCAAAATGTTTTGTTACCTGTGTGGAGAAGGGTGGTTCTGTGACTGAGATGCTGGGTATGATCTCAATAGATCCAGAGCTGATGCAGACTAATATAGAACATTTAATCTCCTTGTCTTCATACAATTGTCCCACATTTTCCTTTCTAGAGTGTTTGGATCACAGACTTTTATTGGGAAAGAAGAGATTTTGATTACAACAAGCACAGTGGAGTCTGGCCATCTGCAGTCTGTGGTCAGTTAGCTTCTAAACACTGGTATTGTACCCTGATAGGTGGTCTTAATTTTGTATCATGTTGTAAATAATATTCTTCTGTAATTCTACAACATCTAATCCATGGCATGGGAACAGGTTGCCCAGGGATGTGGTTGATGTCCCACCTCTGGAAACATTCAAGGTCAGACTGGACCAGGCTCTGAGCCCTGATCTAGCTGTAGGGTAGTATCCCTGTTTATTGGAGGGTAGTTAGACCATATTGTATTTAAGGCTCCCTTCCAACTCAAATGATTCTACGATTTTCTTTTGTCATTCCATGATTTTCTTTTGTCTTTGTGATTGCACTGCATCTTGCAACTCCATTTCCATCTCCATTTGTGTTGCAGTGTAGAAAAGCTTCACAAAGTCTGCAACAATCTGCTTCTCTTCCATGTTAAGAGCCTCCTACAGAGTGTTCCCTGTCTCAGATGCCTCTATGTCCAAAGAAGGCAGGTAACACGCTCCTTGAGTTTGCTGCATGCAAAATTAGCGTGAGTCAATAGCTTCAAATCTGCACTGGAAAGTGACTGGCAGTGAGTTAATTGGATATGTGTATAACAGATTAGTGCATAGGAGAGCTCTGAAATCAGCCATCTCAGTACTCTGCATGGATTAGCTTCTCTGTAGCCATCATGCATGAGAATCATTGTTAAATGCCAGTGGCAACCTCCCAAGTGCCTCACAAGAACCTCCTCAAAGCCAGCACACCTAAAATCCCCATGTAACAGCGGTGTGTCCTGCCTGTCTGTAGCTGGTGCTTTTGAGCTCCCCTGATATTAATGCAAATTCCTTCTACTCTTTAGCTGAAGCATCAATGTGTCAATGCCAATGACTATTTGAGCATTGGTCAATGTGAAAATGAAGTATTGACCAGCTAAAACCAGATCCCAAACATTCTGCAGGCTTTCTCCAAATGGAGACTTTCGTGGGGATGGGGATGCCAAACATTTAATTGTTTACCCTTCTATTATTTTTTTTTTCCACTAATGCTTGGAGCAAGTCCTATGAAAGCATCCATAGAATCAAAAAAACCTCATAGGGCATCCACTGCTTCACACTAATCTTCTCACATATCTGACATCAGTTTTTCAGAGATTTCGGCTAAATAGCTTTAATTTACCCCCCAGTCCTGTAATTTGTTTTAACCATTGCCTTTCCTTTGGTGGCCAGAATTAGAGCTTTACAGTTGAGATGTGTTCTACTTGGGCCTTGTCAAACATTCACTCAGGTGGTATCACAACACTCCAAATGAATTTGTTGGACTAAAAGGAATATTGGTCCCAGGAGAGTTCTCACTTCTCTGCCTGAGGTAGTAAATTTTGCAGCTCAGTAAGCAGTAAGTATTCCCTGCACATCTTCCTTGGATTCTGCACGGCAGGAGCTTGATTTTTCCTGCATCATTCTCCTTTTTCCTGTGCACTAATCATTTTCGATCTGCTGAGGTTTGGGGTGAAAGTTAGGGACATATGGATGACAGCAATATGTCAGCTTTCTCCGTGCTTCTCCCCATAGACTTTGTTTCTTGTTCATGCTTAGTTAAAGTCTCACACCATGTGTGTTTGGACAGCTGGTCTCCGCATGGCTCAGCCGCTCACCCCAATGGCCCAAGGAATTCCTGGGAAATTGCAGGAATTGCTATTTCTTTTTCTTTTTCTTCCTTTTTTTTTTTTTTTTTTTTTTTTTTTTTTTTTTTTTTCCCCAAATGCCAGTTTCAAATAACTCCGGTTTCCAATGTAATATTCCCACTGAAGAGATCTATGCAGCCATCAGCACAATTTGCTGAGACCTGCTATATATGAGAAAGGTTACTTCCACCATTTCTGGGTTTAGTCCATTCACTTCTGAAGAGCTAATTAAATCTAGTTTGATCTTTAATCTAAAGATCAAACACTGAGGTGAATTCTGTATGACTGCTTTGTGCCTGGAGAGTGATGGTTGGGATCTTACCTTTTCCACATTCTTTAAAGAGAATGCCACCTTCAACCTAAACTCAAAGCTCTCTGAAGACAGCTCTGCAGCAGAGAGGGCACTGCAGGTTGATCATGTGTCTTGGGTGAGACATTGATAATCTGCTGCATATTCCAACTCCAATTTCTCTTCAAGGAATTTTTATTCTCCGTTAGTGAGTCAAATTAATATTCCTCCCCAGATGTCAGTCACTGGCCAAAGGAGTTAGATCCCTTCTCATTTTGCAGGCACATATCTGTCTTTCTTCATGTGGTTACATCCTTACATTGGAATTTCATGGCCAGTCAGCTCTGTAGTATCTGGGTTTGCCCATTTGAGGACAAGAGCAAAGCTAGTGTAGTTGCTGAGCAGGTGGGATGATCCAATAGAGCAGAATTCTTTCCACTTATGGTTTTTCACATTAAGGGTAGTGAAGCACTGGAACATCTTGCCCAGAGATGTGATCTCCCCATCCCTGAATACATTCAAGGTCAGGTTGGATGGAGCTCTAAGCAATGTTATCTAGCTGTAGGTGTCCCCATTCATTGCTGAAGAGTTGGACTAGATGGCCTTTAAATGTCCCTTCCAACTCAAATGATTCTATGATTCTCTGATCCTACATTTGACTTGAATTTTCTATTGGACAGGTGAACTGGGAGGTCTATACCCCTCTACAGCTAGTAGAGATTGTTTATCAGTGTAGTGAGAAGAGTTTAGAGTACCTTTACATGTATCAAAGACAGGCATCTATATGAGGATGAGTTGTACTCCAGGTTGTTGACTGTTTTATCTAACCCTCTGCTGACTAAAGGTTAAGAGACTCAAAGGTGATTTTTCACTGGTATAGTCCTTGAAGCATGGATGGCCAGATGAAGAGCATGATGAATTTCATCCCAACATTCAACACATAGGTTCCTCAACCTGAGAGGTACCCATTGTCGGTGAAAAGAATGATTCTTGCAGACAGTGCTTGGTCCAACTTATTTCATAGAATCATAGAACCATTAAAGTTGGAAAAGACCACTAAGATCATCGAGTCCAACCATCAGCTCATCACCACCACACCCACTAAACCATGTTTCTCTTTGCCATAAGACATCTACTTACTGAGAAATAATGATTTCATAAAGATGCTTATGAAAATGCACTGGCTACATGGAGAGTATAGGCAGACCTTCCCTGTGCTCCTTCATTTCAGCCAGTGTTCAACCAACATTAACTCAGCCAGAGTTGCAAATCTCTTGGGACACTGACATTCTCTTGCTTGATGCTATCATAAAACCATGGATGTTTCTCCTTTACATGTCCCTTAGTATTGGACAGTGTCTTCCCTCATGAAGAACTGTTGTCATGCACGTTAGGTTTTGCTCCTGCTCTTTTCTCCTTAACTCTCCTTAGTCCCACTCTGATCACTTATGGATTTCACCAGTGAACGAGTCGCTTTGGCCTGCTCCTTCAGATCCCATATTCCCTGAGTGGGAGCATCTGGGTGATGCAGACATCACACTGATAGTAGATGCAGCTTGCCATCCCTTCAGCTCACTGCTTCCTTTCTATTTACAGCTGCCAAGGGATGCACTGCTGGCTCTGCCCTGAGCTACTGATGTGGTGCAGGGAGGAGGGTTGGCTGCTGAGACTACTGTACCTTGCCAAAATAGCTGGGGATGAGAAACAAGCCAGCTCGATGGTGCCCCCAGTCTTCAAGCAGCCAGAACTACTTCTGAACATGGTGCAGCAGGAGTATTTTCTCCTAACACTGCTCACGCTCCAACCTACAAAGACCTTTGCTACACAAGCTCACAAAGACTTCCTGACATCTGGATATTCTATTACTAGCCCTCTAATTTTCTAAGGAGGCTTCTCTCCAAACCTGCTTTGAGATGTGCAATACTCTTTTCTACAAATGAATTGGGAACATAATGTTGCATAGTGCCTTAATTAATTGACTTCAGGATAGACTAAAGGAAGTACTGGCAAATGTAGCTCAACTCTTTGCTCAAAGAAGGAACACCTTCAGAGTTCATTCTGATTTCACTCACTGTGCCCTTGTATTTCGTGAGTTCCGTTTCTCAATCCATATTATAGAACCATGGATCATTTGAGTTGGAAGGGACCTTTAAATGATACCTAGACCAACTCTTCTGCAACAAACAGGGGCACCTACAGCTAGATCAGGTTGCTCATAGCCTGATCCAGCATGACCTTGAATGTCTCCGTATCTCTGGGCAATCTGTTCATTAACCTTGTAGTAATTTTTTCCCCCTTGTATCTTACTTCCTATGTCTTGATAGATTCCATGGATCTTGCTCTATTTTGTCGGCATGCCTCTCCTACCAGGATCCCAGAATTGAACAGTGTTTGAGGCGTCCTCAAGTGCCACATCCAAGGGGAATGATCACTTCTCTGCCACTGATGGCTGAGCACTTACAAATGCAGCCCAAGAAGCAGTTGGCTTTCTTTGCTGAAAGGGTTGCTGCTGATGGAGGCAGCTTATCTGAGACAAATCCTTATTGTGTCCTACAAAGGACGTCCACAGCCTCGGGCGTGACCTGGGTGTGGGTCATTAACATCTTGATTGAGGAGCCATAGAAATGGAGAGGCAATGAAGTCTGATTCTCAGGGATGTTTGGAGTCACGGGAGCAGGGGATGTAAGAAAGTACTTGTCACACCCATCGGGTCATTTAAAGGATGGTGAGAATCTGCTGTTGTTGTGCAGTTAACACTACTAAAAAGGTCAACTCCTGGGTGATGGTCATCCTTTCTACTGACATCATAGTCGAGAGGAGAAGAGGAGGGGATTTTTAAATCACGTTTACGAATTCGAGGGAAGCCTAAGTTCAGGACTCATCAAATTTCAACTCCTTTTGGGTTGTGATGGTCAAATGAAGGGAAAGCCTGGAGTTAACATACAAGTTAACACAACCTATTTTTCTATTTTGTTTTGCTTTGCTTACTTACTTATATATTTTGAGCAGGGAAATAAAAAAAACTTCCATGTCCTGGCAAATAAATAACCCCGTCACCTGGACCAAGAAGGCACAGTGCTGGCCCTATAAATCAAAGTTAGAGAGAAAATGGACGATTGTCTTAGGCATTGTAAACTGTATATTTTCCTATGCAGTTGTTCTAACCCATTTGTGATTTTCTCTCACAGCATGTACATGGCACAGGCCATTGCCACAAATTATGATGTGCAGGTCCAAAGGTACAACTGCAAAAGAGCAAAGACGAGGATGCAATTCCTGCTGCCTGCTCATGAGGGACATGCACAAAACCATCTGCAATGTCAGAGTCTGCAGGAAAAGTACGGTCACTTGCTGATGTCTGCAGAGAGCAGGACAGGTGGGGAGGCTTTGCAGGTGGCTGGGATGAGGACAGCTTTCCCTTTGAGGCTTTAAGGCAGGACATGGATTAATCCTGTCTGTGATCTTGGGCAACCTGAGACTGCACCTTGCTGGAAAAAGCCTTTGTGTTGGACCCTTTTTCTCTCTTTTCCTTGCTGTGACTCTTCCACTGTTAGTGTTCACTCAAATGTCCTTTTCACTGAGGCATGACAGCTTTTAAATTGAGGGAGAGTTAGAAGAACTTACACACAGGAAAATTCCACAGGCTGGGACCTCTCCACCTTCCAAAGTGCCTCCTTTCCCCTGGAGACAGAAGAAATGTCCCTAAGGGATCACTGATGGGAGCCGGGAGCCAGTTATGCAGGTGTGATAGAAAGGCTTTGCAGGCACCTGAGGGATGAAGTTTTGGGGAATGCTAGATAGGGAACAGGAACTCAAGGAGAGAGGTAGATGGTGAGGATGGACAGATAGATGTAACAAAGGTATTTGTGTCAAGGTGGGACAGAAGATGTGGCAGATGTAGTGTGTATGTGGAGATTGGAAGGAAATCAGAGGAACAGAACGGAACCTCAGGAGGCTATGTGGCCTAACCCTGCTGCTCAATATAGTATCAAACAGGACAGGTTGCTCTGCGTCCCTTCAGATCTAGTGTATTTCTCATGATAGATACTCTGCAACCACTCTGAGCGTGTTCCCGTGAGAAAAAGCTCATAGCTGGCTTTGAAATAGGTGCCCTGGCATTGCTGCTGTTAACACATTGTCCCCAGAGAATCATAGAATGGGTTGGAAGGGACCCCAAGTATCATCTAGTTCCAAACCCTCAGCCATGGATAAGGTTACCAACCACTATATCAGGCACTAGGTCATGCCTAAGGCCCCATTCAACCTGGCCTTGAACACCACCGTGAATGGGGCATCCACAACTTCTCTGGGTAGCCTGTAGGTTACTTGCTCTTTCTGAACTCGTGGCTACAAGCAAAGCTGGACTAGCTCCACAATGTGGAGGAGAGTAACTCAAGTTCTCTACACATCTGCAGCATCTTGACCCCTCTCCTTTTTCCACCATCCTTGTGGTTGTCCCCATCTGTCTGTTCTGACCTGTTTGTCCCCGTTAGCCTGTCTCCATCTTTCTGCCCATTCACCCAAAGTGTCTGGATTCACTTTGGCTCATCCCTGTCCTCCCACCTCACCTCTCATCACAACAAGACTCTGAAGTCACACACAAGGGCTCCAGCTCCAGTGGCCTTTTCTTTTTAATCTTTCCTTCTTCTTTCCATCTTGGAGCTGTTGCCAATTAAGAGCAAGCCATTTGATCATGTCATAGCTCTGATGCCAGCAGGCAGACCTGATTGAGCACAGAAAGGGAGAGAGAGAGAGAAGAAGAGAGAGAAGGGAATAATAATAATAATAACAATAATAATAATGTAGAGGAGGAGAGAAGAATAAAAGACAGCCTCTTCTTCCATCTTTCCTCTCACAAGGTAAAGAATCAAAAAGTCATTTGATGCATAATTGATTGCTTTGGAGTGACTAGCAAATTGCTAAGGAGCCTTGATTCTCTGGGTAATAAGCATGTGGAAAACACAGGGACGTTTTGACCGCGGGGTTGTATAGAAGGGGGGTCTGGGGAGGAGAGAAAAATAAATACAAAAAAGCACGTAGCAGCAACTAACTGCACCCGTGTGCACTGAGAATATTTTAATGAGCATCAAGAACAAGGGATTTGCAGAAGTATGAGCAGGACAAAACAATAAATTAGCAATCAACAACAACAACAAAAAAATAGAAACAAAACAGGGGATTTTTATACTTTTTTTTTTTTTTTTTTTTTTTTTTTTCCCTCTGACAAGAAAAGCACAGAAGTGCTGAGCTGGCAGTGCTGGTACTGCAGGACTCTCTCCCCTCTTCTGCATCTCCAGAGCGTGTGAATGGGCAGGGGAGAGATGCTGCTTTAAGAAAAAGGCAGATATGGCACTGAGGGACATGGTTTAGTTGACATGGTGGTGATGGGTTGATGGTTGGACTAGATGATCTTAGTGGTCTTTGCCAACCTTAATGATTCTATGATTCAAAGCTCTGCATGGTGCATCCCATCACCCTGCTTGCTCCATCCTGGGCAATCTCACCACCTATGGGCCATTGGCTTTCTAAATGAGTCAGTAAAAGCTCTGGTTCATTGTAAAAATCTCTGTGACTGTTTAGCAGAGAGCTTGGTAGGAGGTGTTAGGGCACTCATAGAAACATTAAGGCTGGAAAAGGCTACTGAAATCATGTAGCCAACACATCCACACCATGCCATGTAAACCGAGTCCCTCAGTGCCACATCTATTCTTTTCTTGAACACTTCCAGAGACAGTGACTCCACCATCACCCTAGGCAGTGCCTTATCACTCTTTCTGAGAAGAAATTTTCCCAGATATCCAAAAAAAATACATCAAGACCTTGAATCATCACTTGGTTTGCAAACTCCATCCCCACCCTGAGCTCAGCCCTGGGCAGCAGATGCTCAGAAGCTCTGTTTTTCCCCAGAAGTAACTCATGTAAAGCCTGCATACACCAAGGCGTTTGCAGCCCTTCAGGGAGAAAACTTCTGTCTTAGTAAGCATGGAGAAGACTGGTAACCCTAAAGGAACTGGTGGACTGAATCCATCTACAAGGAGTAAATGAGTGTCTTTTTCTGCTTCCTTGCAGTCTCTCAGTCGGCAGGCAACTGTCATCAACCCAGCTTGAGGCTGGCTTTCTGCCTCCATGCACAGAGCTTTAAATGTGCTGGTGAAGTGGGGAGTGGGATGCCCCATGGATCTATGGTGTACCCCAAATGATGTGTCCTCAGGGATATCCATGATTTGAAGCCACGTACTATGCTCTTACAGTGATGGAAATTTCCTGGGGAGCTCAAGGGAGGATTTGGTGGTGACAATGGTGGTTGTACTGTTTCTTATAAAATCCATTTAATGAGGTGAAGCTGATCCTTTGAGTCAGACGGAATCTGAGTGCTCCCAATGGAGAATGCTTGTGGAAGAGACTGGAAGAGCTTAATGGGGTGATGGGATAGGAGAAATAGCTCCTGGAGGTCTGCTCTTATCGGAAGCAGCATTCCCTCTGCAGCATTTTTAGCTAATAGCTGTTAGATATTATCATTATTATCATTACCTATCATCCTATATTAATAGGAGAACTCATAAAGGCATCAGAAGTTTGTCTTTCTGACTTTCTTAGGCCCTTCTCACTTGCTCTTGGGATCCATGGGAGCTACTGTATTGCAAAGGATGACGCTCCCTGTGCACATCTAAGGATGCAACACACCATCCACAAAATAACACATTGTGTGCCCTGGAAACAAAACCAGTGTGACCAGATGATCATCATCTACCAGAGCAGCAATGCCTGATGAGTTCCCAGCAGAGGAATGCTTCCCAAAAGCTCTCTGTTCTGATCCTTGAAGCAGAACTGTTAAATACCTTAATCACAGAGCAATTCAGAACCAGAAATTATGGATTTATAATGAGCGTCAATTGTTTTTATGCAGTATTACACTTCTTTCCCATACCTCCTCTGGTATTAACACTGTAGTGGTCCAGGGGCTCTACCTGCATCTCTTTCCTCTCTCTCTCCCAAAGAACTGATATCTCCTCTGGTCTACATTGCAGCTACCTTTTCCCTTCCATTTGTCCAGCAGATCAACATAAATCCACTGCACTTAACAAAATTTTTTACCAATTTGACAATTTCTTTCAGATCTGCAGAAGCATTTGTGGGCTGAAAATCCATCTGCTATCTATGCTAAAGGTCTAATAAAGGTATTATCCATCTCAGCATACTTTGCTGGTCTCTATCTCTAGTTCTTAAACTTTGCTGCAGTGCACTCATTTGTCACATGAACTGTGCTCCTTGGTGTTCTGGGGACTTCCTTGGTTCAAAAATACATTTATCACTGCTCTCTTTAATTACTATTATTATTTTTGGCTGTATCTCCATTCCCTCCCACCTGTGCTTCTGCATCTGTCTTTGCACTCTATGAAAAATCAGAGCACCTTGGTCACTGCATTTGATTCAGCTTCAAGCAGCTCACACCCTGGGATTCTGCTGGAAATGGATAAAAGCCCCAGAGACCCTCAAATGGGACCCCAGCTCTCCTGGGGAGGGATCTGAGACATGGCTTGGATCACATAGCTGCCCAGATTCAATATGAAGAAATATCAGTTTATATATCTTGTTGTAGCTTTGCATGAGGTTTCTTTCTCCATTTCATCTCCATCTCAAAGACTTTCTTTGTGGTGGACCCGACTTTTTCGTCACGTAACTTCCGAGCCTTCAACCTATGTCTTCCTGAGTGGAAGGGTGACTGAGAGTGCCAGCTGAAGTCTGGATTTCTGTGTTTGTGTGGTTGCACAGGCACACTTGTGTGCATGTCTAGCTGTGTTGTGTGGTCAGGGTCATAAATATCTCATTAGACATGGGCTGGTTTGGGTGTGCTTGCAGATGTACCTGCCATTTGGGTGCATGTATTTGCGTATGTTGATATCTGTTGCATGCATGTGCTCTTCTTTGGCCCCATATATTTGCCAACATGGTTGTGTTGTGGATGGGCACCTATGTGCCCCTCCAATAAGCAGTGGAGATCTTTCCAGGCCCACCTCTTGTTTGGTCCCTTTTTGAGGCTTTAATGGGCTTTGGGCACAATATTTGAAATCCTCCAATGCAGTGCTGGATGAAAGCTAGTTACCTGGCAGCATACAACCACTTTTCTGCTGAATGTCCACAGAAAAGTCCCTAACTCATTCCATGGATGAGAAAAGGTAATGAGAAAGCCTTGTGCCACCCAGGAGACAAAGTTCCAAGATGACTTTCAAAGGTGATGACAGAAATTCTTGTATCTTCTGTAACCATAAGACCACATCTGGAATGGTGGAACAGAACCCTGTGTCTGGGTGATGCCTCATGGAAGGTCATGGTGATTCCACACATAAATCACAGACCAGTCTAGTTTGGGAAAAACCTTCAAAATCATCAAGTCCAACTATCAACCTGACCTGTCAAGCTCCATCACTAAACAACTTCCTTTAGTACCATGTCTACACATCTTTTAATTACCTCCAGGGACAGACACTCCACCATTTTCCTGGGCAACCCATTCCAATGCTTGACCACTCTTTTCCTGTAATAATTCTCCCTCGTGTCCAATATAAATGTTCCTTGGCACAACTCGAAACCACTTCCTTGGTCATAGACTCATAGAATTGTAGAATTGTAGGATCATAGAATCATTGAGTCACAAAATCATAGAAGCGTGGAATCACATAATCACAGAATCATAGAATTGTAGGACTGTAGGATCATTGAATCATTGAATAGAATCACAGGATCATGTTGACAAAGACCTGTAAGGTCATCATATCCGACCCTTATTCAGCCTTGCTGGGATAAGCTGGTCTAGCCAGCACCATGCCCAGCACAGTGGCGGATGCACATCACCATCTCCACTCCTGGAAACTCTTGCCCAGGGCATCACCTTGGTCTGATGAATGCATCCCTCCTCCCCGCCTACCTTCCCCACTGCTGGATGCTGTGCTGCTGGCAAGAGCTCGTTAATATTCCGACAGCTCCAATCTCACTCTCTAAATGAAGGCCTCTCTTAAAGAGGGGTTTATAATTGGGCTCCTGCTCCGCCGCGTGTGGCCTCATCAAGTCATTGCACAGCGGCACCTCGGCGGCGTGCCTCTGAGAAGAAAATCAGGAAAAGAAAAGGAGGGAGGGAAGGAAGGGGAAAAGAAGGGAGGAAGGAAGGGACCCTGAGCCCCCCTTTGAAAGGGAAGCAAAGAGAAGAGACCTGTCAATAGGATCAAGCTTATGGTGGCCGTGAAAAGCCTGGCAGCTCCACGCTCACTGATGCTGAGGAGGGGGAGCAGTGGGAAACCACGGGTCGATCCGCTGAGATGAAGGCGAAATGACAGCCCCTGAGGCTGGCAGGGTTTGAAAGGAGAACACACAGGAGCCAAAACCTGCAGAGAGACACTTGCAACTTTTCACTTATTCCCTTTGACAAGACAATGGAGTTTTCTTTCCTTTTTCCCCCATCCCTCCTCCCCTTGTTTTTTAAAGTGGGTCCCATAGGGAGAGGCAGAGAGTTCTCAAAGGATGAAACAACAGGCGTGATGAAGAGGGGAAGAGAGAAGAGGGGGGGAAAGGAGAGGAATGGAGCTCATTTCCACACAGGACTGCTTTCCCAGGAGGAGGAAGGAGTGAACCAAGAGGGGCATTTCCCTCCAATTGCAGTAGGTTGAATAGGGCTGCCCAGAAGTAGTGTTCCTATAGCTTGGGGCATGGGGAAGAATACAAACCAAGGGGGAAGTTATAGAGGGTTGCAGCCAGAGCATTCACTCTGGGGCAATGGAAAGTTTCCCATAGTTGACTGCAGTTGGAAGGGAGCAGGGTTGGTTCAGGGTGGAGGAAGGAGAGCAGAGTGGAGCGACTGCATCCTTTTGAGCCTGTCCTCTGTTCCTAGTTAATGCTGATGTAGACTTTATCTATGACCTGAGAAACTCCAAGTCCCCCTAATCATCTTGCTCACTCACCTGTGAGGTGAGATTCATCCTGGGAAATGCTTTAATAGGAGTAAGTAAACGTCACATTGAACTAGATGACATTTAAGGGTCCATTCCAACTCATGATGCTATGATTTCTAATATTTTCTAATACAAAACATGGGAATGTTCTTTTCCACGTGTCTAGCTCTTAACTCTATGTTTGTTCAAGAAGAAAGCTGATATTTACAGGAGATGGTGCAGGGAAGGATGGGGCAGCCCCATGGCCAAATTAAATTAGAGAGGCACAGACCTAGATGATATGGAAAAAAATGAGTTTGGGAAGGTGCTGATTGCTGACTGCCCCACATGTAAGGAAAACTTAGGCTTTCCCAAACAGGAAAACAGAAGTCATCATTTGGCAACAAAAGCTGAGAAGGATGAGAAGTAATTTCCCAACAGCTCATTTAGCCAGAGGATGACAGACATCCACCTTCATTCACAAGATCACTCCAGAACCAATTTTTCCTTGTAGACAATGACATACTTTGGGATGTACACTCACAATCTGCTCAGGACAAAAGAAGAACTATGGGACTGATTCTATTTTGTACTGGATGTTGATAGATGTGAAGCTACGGGCTTGGGCTGTAGGAAATAGCAATGGTCCAGGCAAGAAGGAAAAGTGAACTTCAGAAGACTTGAAATGTGAGAGATCTAGGAGAGGGTCAACATCATTTTCCACTGGTGGGCATGGAGGTCTATGAGTGACCACCTTATGTGATTTTTATGGGTTTCATCCCTTGACTGCATGCAGGATGCTGTCATACAGCTGCAGAATGATGTCATACAGAATGATTTGGGTACAAGAGGAACTCTGGAGATCATCCAACCAACTGCTCACGCAAAGCAGGGACAAGTTAGGCCATAAAATTATGTTCAGACTGTCTCCAAGAAAAAATACTCCACAGCCTCTTTTAGTCTGTACTTCAGGTTTTGAAGACCTTTGTGCAGGAAAATTTCCTTTTATCAGTCAGGATTTCCCATTTTCCAACTTGTTGCATCATGTTCTCCTACTATGCACATCTGTGATGAGTCTGCCACCATTGTCACACTGAGCAACTATGGATGGCAATATGATCTCCCATTGCCTAATCTTCTGGTGAATTAACCAGCTCTTAGCCCCTCATCTTATGTTCTTTGCTTTGGTCTTAGCCACCCTGGTGGCTTTTTCTGGACACATTTGCTCTCCTTCTCACAATTGTGCCATAGTGACCCTAACAGGAGGGTCATTACAGTGACCATGTCCCCATCATGCACCTCAGCATCATGGCGTATGAGCAGTAACAGTGTTCCCTTCCTGATTTCCAGCCTCCATGCCAGCTGATGACTGTAGAGAGATATTTGTATGATTGAGTTTGGAGTGGTGAATCCCTAAAGTCCTTGGGAGGAGACTTGCATGTCTTGGAGAGTAAGATTTTGTCTCTTTATGTGGCGATCCCATGGGAGACATGGTGGGATGGGGAACATCTCTGTGAGTAGCACAAGAATATCAGTTGACTAATGCTGTCCCATCACTCCGTTGCTGGTGCATCTTCCAGTTGAAACATGGCACCTCTTGCTTGCCCTGGTCCGAGACAAGGGTAAACCCTCTCAAGAGAGACCCAACTGCTAACTGAAGTCCATGACACGCGCCTGTTCCCTGGGTCCTTCATAGATCCCTTGCTTCTGGCATCTGAATGCCACCTGCCCAAATGCCTGAGTGTCCTGGCCTCTGTTATATAGAAGCTGTTGGAAAGCTGGATTGAAACATGGTTCCTTTCTGCATGCGTGGTGGGTCAATAGCAATGAGGGAAAGTTTTTTGAACACTTTAGGGATTAGCTATAGCCCACATTTCATTTTCTGGACTACTAATGGCAGAAAGAGGAAGCCCAGAATGAATGACTTAGGTAACTCTGGAAAGAACAAGCCACGAAGTGTCCCTGAGTGCTGCCTTTGCAATGCTCTGTGACCTGGCTACATTCTGCTTTTTGTCATCCAGAGCAAAAAGGCTAATACATGATGCTTCCCCTGCAGGTAGGAGGTGCAAACTGTTCTTTCTGCATTCTTGCTATTCCTGTTGTGCTGCCTGGCTATTCATCAATATTTCCAGCTTACACCACACCATCAACTTGGGTTGACCAGCACATAGCTCCCAGAACAAAATGCCACCACTTCTCCAGCTCTGGGTTAATCTTGAAAACCCAACTCCTGGTCCATAGAAGTACCCATCTTGCTTCTGAATCATAGAATCACAGAATATCTTGAGTTGGAAGGAACCCATGAGAGTCACTGAATCCAGCTCCTAGCTCCATGCAGGAGCTCCAGTCACCCCTTCTCTTGGCTACTCCTTTTTATCAGCCTCTGCCTGTGATTTTGCCATTGTAACCATGCATGTGTATTATGACCTTACATAATGATCTGTCCCAGCTTTTATCTCTGATGAGACAAGAAGAGGGATCTTATCAATGTGTAAAGATATCTAAAAGGGAGGGTGCAAAGTGGATGGAGCCAGACTCTTTTGGTGATGCCCCATGCCAGGACAAGAGACAGTGGACACAGAACACAGGATATTCCTTCTGACTGCAGGTTGATCAGGGAGGTAGTAGAGTCTCCTTCCTTTGAGATTTTCAAAAGTTAACTGGACATGGTCCCATGCAACCTGCTCTGGGTGACTCTGCTTGAGTAGAAGCTAAAACAGATGGCCTTTAGAGGTCCCTTTCGATCTCAGACATTCTGTGATTATGTGATGAAGTGCCAACAAGTATGGAGGGGAAATTAGTGGGAAGGATGTCCCCTTGGAGAGGTAACATGCCAGCCCTTGTCATGGCCTAATCCACAGCTTTTTGATTGCCCTTGAGCCTTGTTTTTATTTGTAGAGCATCTCAGCTGTCCCAGCATCAAGGGACATCAGCTGTGTCAGCTCGTGTGTTGTGCATGATGATGGCACGACATACCCTGCTGGTTGTGAAGCTGACAAAGGGAAGGCAAATGCACAGTCCCCCAGGGCAAGCCATCCACTCATTGGAGGAGACAGACAGCACAGTCAGGCTGTCTGGAGGGGCTGCTCCTTTAGGAGTGCATTGTAGCTACCCAGGGCACAAGGAAAAAGCAGTCTGGTGGCTCTCCGACTTTCAGAAATGCTTAGGTGCTCACCCTACTCCTTTTTGGGAGAATGAACCTTCAAGAGCCCAACATGACTGCATGGGAAAAATCCTCTATCATCATTCTCACCTGCATTGTATTTGTCCTCTTTTAGATTCTCTCCCTCCCTCTTTGTCTTGCCTTTCTCTCCATTCTCCCCTCCACCTTGGTTTTGTATTCCTCTTTCTCCCCTTTTTCTCCCCTTTTTCTTTCTTTTCTGCCCTATATGAACACATCAACATACGCACATTGGCACACTTATGCCTCCCTGTGCTGGCTAGCTGGGTTCATAGGAGCAGCTTTGGGCTTGACATTACCATAGGCAGCAGGTTAACGGGGGCCTACTTAAGAACTTTTTGTGTTATTTTCCCCTGATGTGTCTGTATGAATACCTGGCCTGCAGCATCACCACGGAAGATTGGAAATGCTCCTGCCATGGACCTTTACATGGCACATTTTAGGATCCCCGCTGTGTTTTCTTTCTAATAAGAAGAAAGACCTGTCAGCATTAAGCAAATCAGCCGTACGTCTCACCTCCCTGAGCTGTGTCACACATGAATATCTGAGGGCTTTTTTTCCTCCCCCCCTTCTTTTTCCCTTCTTTCCTCTCCTTTCCCATTCCTGTCCTCTTGGTTTTAACGAAAGAAAAGTTTAACGGGCTCACAAAGGAGAGCGAGAAATATCCATAAAACTCCAATTTAAACCTCTTTAACCCATTCCTCTGCTTTCCCTTTCAACTTGGAAGCACACCCTTTTTTCTTCCTATTAGGAAGAAGGTTTGAATTTCTCAAGCAGCCGGAGGGGAAGAAAGAGGAGGAGGAGTGTGGGGGGGAAGGAAGAGTTTCTGCATATGTACAGCTGCTGTAAGAAGGGTTTGTAAAGGTGTAAGGAAATGGAAAAGCAGGGATAAAATGGTCCTAGACACAGGAGCTGCTGCGAGATGAGTCTGGTGAGGCTTGAAAGAGAGGAGAATCTCACGAATCAACATCAGAAAGTTTTCCCTTCCAGACTCTGGGATTGCCTGTTTGAGTAATTTATCTTCCTTGTCTTTTAATGCTAAATTGATACACAGCTCTGATTGACTACAACTGAGACACGTCACAGAGATGGGGTTGAGAAAAGAAGATCTGGGGAAATATGGCTTTTTTTTCTGGCCAATGCTGTTCCTAGCTAAGTAAAGTTGCAGACATAGCTTCTGATTCCAGATGTGGACCAGCTGGGCTGTTCTGGTGCTTGGAGATTCATCCACTTGGACCTATGCTGGTGATTCACCGTGACCTCCAAACCATTCTTGCTCCACTCCTCTCAGGTCATTTCAGTCTCCATCAGCCATGCCTCCAGCTCCTCATTGCCTCTCTGGCTCCTGGGGTTTCTCCGGCCCCACTAAGGGTCATGGTTCTCATGTATGGTCCCACTGATACAGTGCTGAGGTGGTTTGCTCCCTGCATATCCTTTTTCTGTCAAGATGATTATAAAGGCAACTGGGAAGAAGAAGACTGTCACCACTTGGCTTGCTCAAAAGCTAGGAAGGAAGAATTATAGAATGGCTTGTATTGGAAGGGGCCTTTAAGATCATCTAGTTCCATCCCCCCTTGCCTGAGCTGGTTGCCAACCACTAGATCAGGTTGAAGGCCCCACTCAACTTGCCTTTGAACGCCTCCAGGGATGAGGCATCCATGACTTCTTTGCATAATATATTCCAGTGCCTCACCACCATCTGAATAAAGAATTGCTTCCTTATATCTGAAGGAAGGACATGTACTCAGCAGTCAGAAGGCTTTCTTTTGGTTTCCTCTTGATTTTGATGGGACATTTGGATTTTAGATGCTTAGACATTCACATGTTGTACTAAGGGACGTGGCTTAGTGGGGAGATATTGGTGGTAGATGAATGTTTGAGCTGGATGATTGCGGAGATCTTTTCCAATGTTGACAATTCTGTGATTCTATGATTTTCACTGTGGGAAAAAGTAATTTCATGACATTCATCATGTGAAATGATTGGCTTTTATTTTTGTTGTTGCTGTTGTTTTTTTGTCCTGCATCGATAGTTGGTGTTTCCCAAACATATATGGTTGCACTAGATGATCTTAGTGGTCTTTGGAGCCATTTGTGGTCAGGCTGGATGGGGGTCTGGGCACCCTAATCTAGCTGTAGCAGTCCCTGTCCATTGCAGAGGAGTTAGACTAGATGACTTTATAGGTCTCTTTCAACTCTTGACAATATTACGATTCTATGATTCTCAGATTGCTGGGAGTTTTACTTGCCTAAGTGCTTTGGAGGCACTTGGTCTGGGTACAAAATGACCAGGTCATTTTTCTA
The DNA here is from genome assembly GCF_951394365.1 of Tetrao urogallus. Lineage (NCBI taxonomy): Eukaryota > Metazoa > Chordata > Aves > Galliformes > Phasianidae > Tetrao > Tetrao urogallus. The sequence continues at coordinate 1,181,752 of NC_136815.1, forward strand.
TTGTAGATCAGAAAGGCTGACTTAGCATCCAGGACATATCTTTATTAATAAATTAAACATATTTAGGATCACTCTGTGACACAGAGGCCATATGGCACAAAATATTCATATTTACCTCATTAAAGTGTCGTATGCTTTTTGACACATTGGTCATATCTAACTTCCTCTTGAGAATGAACACTTGGCCCTTGATGACTGTGGAACTGCACTTGTGCATCATGTGGGAGGCAGCTAATTGGGCTGGTCCTAATCTGAACTATTAACTTAATGGCGATTGGATTCCAGGGACTGAACATGTTCTCTAGCACTCCGTTATCTCAAAGACAGTCAAACTCCATTGACTCCGAGGACTTGGTGAAATTGCTTTCTACTGGGGGAGCCTAAACTGTACATAAAGGCCTTGCATCAATTCAAGTGAATGAGTTACACAGTCAGACACAAACCCCTAAATGGCTGGAGTTGCATCGTGCAATCCCAGCTTCCCACTGTGCCCTTTCTGACTCCTGGCGACTTACAGCCTCTTGGTTCTGGTTCATCCATGTTCCAGCTCATGCTGGCTGCCTATAGCTCTCAGCACACCCATCTGCCTGCTGACTTCATCCTTACACTGCCTGGGACACACGCCAGGGCATGGGAATAACACATCTCACCTTCCCCAGAGTGCATTTCTCTGAGCGAATCCAAACTGCTGAACTGAGCAGAACCATACTGAGCTATCAACCTTTTACCTTCTAAACCCAGACTTGGTGAAGTGAGGGGAAACAATAAAAGAGCACTGATACTGCCACTAATACTTCTTTCAGAGTGCAGTCACTCTGAGAGAGGGGGTTCAAGAGCTGTACCAACCCATGACATCCAAAGCAAGCTTGTTGTACTGCTATTGAGATGGCTTAATGATCTGGGGACACAATTCTCCCTCCAAATGCAACAGGTCCCAAAGGATGCCCCGATGAGCCCTGCGGCAGAGCAAAATCCTCTAAACCAACAGACAAGCTTATCTATTATTCATTTTATTGTGCACTTCTTTCATCAGCTCTTCACCAATGCATAGCATAGCTCTGCAACCACTTGGGGTGTGAAATGACAGACTGGCTCCCTTGAGGATGAAATAGAGGGTCCAGGGGCTGAGACAGCTGGCAGAAATTCCTAGACTTTCACCCTAGGCATAGACACCATGATGTTTTTCACATCCCATCCAAGTGGCTTCTGCCCTCTCATTCCCATGTATTGCTGGTGACAGGAGGGAAACTAAGCAATAAAACTGCCAAAACTCAATGAAGAGAGGGGTTTGAAAGAGCATTGCCTGCTTGCCATCTGCCTACTATTTCTTTGTGGTCAGAAGTGGCAGGAAGACTAGGTGGGGGTTGGCAGCCCCAAAGACTATGTCCTATTGGAGTTCCCATTCTCAAGGCCAGTGGGCAATGGATGCACAGATTTGCATTACAAAATCCTCTTATCCTACAAGACAGGGCAACAGTGCTGGCTGGATTCCATTTAATAGTTACCAGTACATGCAGAGCTATTGGGAACAGAATCATATGGAATCATAGAATGGCTTAGTTGGATGGGACCTTAATGATTGTCTAGTTCCAAATCCCTAGCTGACACCCGCTAGATCAAACCTCCCATCTAACCTGATTTTGAACTCATCCAAGAACAGGGCATCCTGAGTCTCAGCAGACCTCAGTCTCTCCTGGAGCATTCATGGCCAAGCCTGAGGTCCTCTAACAATACCATCCCAATGCACCAAAGAGCTCTAAACACCTAAACTTCTCAGAACAAAACAGAGAGGGTTTGGTGGGGAAGGAGCCAACCCATCCATGGTGCTCCTGAGAGTATCACCTGAGACACTCATTCTTCAGCATGAGGAGGAATCACGGAGAAATGGGAGGGCAGGTGAAGGGGGCAAAAGGTGGAACTAAAAAAGCCTTCTCCTGCAAAGGACTTTAATGCATCTTAAAGTGGAAGTCTTCATGTCCGACTCTTGTCACGGCAGCAGGGCCAATCTGCTGGATTCCATTTTCAGGGGTGGGCAAGGCACTTTGCTCAGAGGGGCTGCTGGCTTTTATAAGCTTTTATTTCTGTGGCTCAAACAGCTCAGTAGAGGTGTGCTGTCATTAGAGTGACTCTAAAAGTATCCAGAGATTAGTGGTGACAGACTGACTGACCTGTCTCTGTCAAGCTTGGAACATATGAGGGGGAGAAAAGAGGAGGTAGGATCAGTCTCCTCCACAAAAAAAGTATGCTTTGGAGTAGACAATGAAAAACAGACAGCTCTGGTATCCAGCCTCTAAATGGACTTAGATCCTTTGCAGTTATTGCCTCAAATCAGTTCATGTAGATGAAAAGGAGATTCATAAGCCATTCTACCAGGGGAAACTGGCACATGTATGTTCAGTGGTTTCCCTGTTTTCAGCTGGGTGAAGAGTGTTTCCAGCTCTGAAGATGTTGCCAGTCCATTATTTTGCAGGGTTCTGCAAGGAAAGAAATGGTCTGGCAATGACTTCAGTGCCTCTGAGTTCCATCAGTGAAGAAACCCGACCACAGACTATCAAGCTTTGATTTTAAGGGGATCCTACTGTTGTCCCTCTCAGGTGTGAGCCAAAAGTGACAGCATCTTTCATGATAGGCAGAATTATGCTAGAGGAGAGCAAGTAGCGTGGATAAAATCCTGTCTCTTTTCCCTGCTGTTTCCTAAAAATTTAGCCCCCAGAACTGAAATTGTTCCTGTCCCAGGTCCAGGTCATCATTTAATCCATGATGTGAGCAAATCTCGCATCCTGGATATACACAGAATGTGAACACATGGGAAAATTGCTTTTAGTATTTCCTTATGATGATTAAATTCCTTCTGTTCTGACTCTTCTCTTCAGATCATGATATTGGCCTTGGCCAGGGCTGGTCAGGCCAGGTCTGGCCAGGATGCCAAACTTGCAGTTGCTAATACAGCTCCCAGAGTCCCCCCACCATCACCAAACCTTACATCTGCTCCCTGCAGTTACATCTCTGTGCTGCTCCTTCAAAATGAGCATTTCCCAGAGACAGCTCCATTATTCCACTGCTGAGATTACTTTTTTTCCTGTTTATTCTTCTTACAGAAAATATATCTAACTTCTTTTTCCTCCCACCTCCCCTCCTCCTTCTTCTATCTCCTAAGCTCCCTTCCTGTCTGTTTGCAAAGAGAGGTTTCAAGACCAATTTCAAGGTGGATTCAGTACTGGAAGATTGGGAAATTTAACATCAAGAAGTTGTTTGAGGCTGCAGAGTGGTATGTGCTCCCTCCTGAGATGGAGGAGTCCAAAGAAGCCCTTGGAAATGCAGCCTGAGCTAATCAGGCCTGTGGAGAGCCAGAAGGACCCCTGAGGTGGATTTCTGCACAGGCTTCCTAACACTGTACTTTCCAGGAAGTGCAAAATAGAAGAGGTATGAAGGGCAGGGAATTTTGGACATGCTGTTCCCTATTCCTCTGCTATAGGAGTTCCTTGTCAGGTCACCTCTTCCTTAGCTTTTGTTATCCCACCTGGTCTGTGATGATGGCAGTGTTGAGGCCCTCTGTAGACACAGATGGAAACATGCTGACACAGAGGGATAATACAAGATAGGAGGAAATGACTTTTAGTTGCAACAGAGGAGGTTCAAGTTGGATATTAGAAAAAAAAAAAATTCTCAGAAAGAGTGGTAATGCATTGGAAGAGGCTGCTCAGGGAGGTGGTGGAGTCACTGTCTCTGAAACTGTTCAAGAAATGTGGAGATATGGCACTGAGGGATATGGCTTAGTGGTCACAGACATGGGTTGGTGGTTGGACTGGATGATCCTGTTGGTTTTACCAACCTTAATGATTCTGTGATTGGTTCTGTGAATATATCACGATTAAGGGATGATTGCCAAAGTCAGAAAAGGCAAAGCTGTGGATGTCAATGGAAAGTATCAAAATCCCTTCTCTTGAGCACCCAGTTGTGCCTCAGAAGATGGACAATTCATCCTTTATATACAACAGGTGTCTTTGCAGTTCCTCACCCACTGGTCTTCTCCCATTTTTCCATTGTCCCTTTTCCGGGAGAAATCTGGATGAAAAGCACTGTTCTTTCAACATCTATCTTCTTCACCAAATCTTGCTGTTCTTTGAGAAGGAATTCTTTGAGAGGAATACCAACATCCCCACAAATGGCTCTGTGGATTAGATTTCTCTAGTCCATGTTCTCTGAAGCACAAGGCAAGTTATGACATTATCTGTGCACAGCTTCTTGCTGTGGGCTGGGAATTTAGTCTCCACAACTTAGTTCCTCTTCAGTTTTTGTGAATAGTGTCTTTTCCCCAGTAAATTCTTCTGTAAGCTCATAAATTCTCTTTGCAACCTGGTTGATTGAACCAAATGGACACATATCCTTCCTTGAATGCTAGCTGGGGACCATCAGATACAAACCACTTGGGTCAGGAGTGATGCCTGTTTGTGGTCTCCAAAGAAGCAACAAAACCCAACACATCGCAAGATCCCTCTATGTGCTGTGTTCCTACTGCCCTTGGCTGTGCTTCAGGGCTTGTCTTTTGCCTTTTCACCACTCTCCACAGCTCCATCCACACAGCTCATTCAGTGGTGGGAGCAGCCCTATAGGATGCTGAATTTGCTGCTGTACATTAGGCCAAATTTCCTGTGTCTGGTCAGGGTTTCATCTATACTTCCTATTTCATTAAATATAAAGCAGATCTCTCTGTGTCACAAGGTGGAAAGCACCTCATTGTTTGCTTTCAAGGTAAGATAGACTTCATGTCCATGGGACATTACTCAATATTGGTATGTTGCAAGCTGAAATGTTGTGGCTGTATGTATTTTACGACAAAGTGAGTGAAGTGTGAAGCACTGGAACATGTTGCTGAGAGAGGTAGTGAATTTCCCATCCTAAGAGACATTCATGGTTAGGCTAGACAGGTCTCTGAGAATTGTGATCTAACTACAGATGTCCCTCTTTCTTGCAGAGGAGATGACTTTTAAAAGTCCCTTCCTACTCAAATGGTTGAATGATTCTATGATCACTGTGACTCCACTGATGTTGTCAGTGTCCTAGACTTTTCAGAGCCTCTCCAGACCAAAGCTCTGATGTTTGTTACACCAACCTCACTTCTTAAGTAGTTGTCATCCACAAGCTTGGGGAGGATGCATTTCCATGCAGGTTGCAGGAGAAGATGTTGAACTTCACTACCATCATGCTCGGAAATGAATAAGCAAATCTTTCAGGGCAGGAGACAAGAGAGTTCTATCTAGTTCAGTGTGCCCTGACAGCCAAAAATGCCCAGCAATGCCACTGACATAAAACTATTAGAGAGCACCCAAAGAAGGGCTACAAAGATAGGGAAGGGATCTGAAGGGCCAGGGGTGTGAGGAGTCGCTGAGATCCCTTTGTTTGTGTGGCCCAGAGAAGAAGAGGCTGAAAGGAAGCTTCACGGTGACCTAAAGTTCCCTCATGATGTCCTACAGCCAACTCACAATCTCTGCTCTGTGATGACAGTGACAGGACCCAAGGGAATGGCATGGAGCCATTGTCAGGGGAGGAGGGAACCAATGTCAGGGGAGGGTCAGGCTAGGGGTTAGGAAAAGGTTCTCACCAGAGGGCAGTGGACGTAGAACAGGCTCACCTGGGGCAGTGGTCATAGCCCCAACCTGCTGGAGTTCAAAGACTGGTGGGGCACCATTCTCAGACGTAGGGTTTGGGTTTTGAGCGGTCCTGTGTGGAGCCAGGAGTTGAACTCAGTGATCCTTGTGGGTTCCTTCCAACTCAGGATATGATTCTACTATTCTATGGCCCTGTGCAGACCGCAGAAGTCCAAGGGGTGGTTCTGGATGGGCATAACCAATTATCTTTCTGCATAAGTGGAGAGTATTTAAGCTGTACTAAGAGACCAAACAAACACAAAATTAAAGCTTACCAAAAGAATCACTTTTGGGGAATGACAGTCAGATGCTTGTCTTAATGGCTCAGTTTTGGATGCAGTGAAAATATTCAGCATTTGTCTGACAAAGAGGATAGATGGAGAAAATATCTTTGGCCAAAGGAGAGAAAGGGATGAATGAATTCCAGGTCACTAAGTTTGTCTCACTTGCTGAAGATCTGGCATCAAATAGTAAAGGCAGTGCACCGCAATCAAAAAGTGACCTATTTATTTTAAGGGATTTGAAGAGCAATGTTTCTGTTCAAACCTCTTTATCTGTAAAGCAGCAGTGAAATATTTCACTGTCAGCACACATCTGATTTTATGTTGCTGGAACAGGGGCTTCCTCTTTCGTAGAAAGAATGGTAAGTATGTTTTGGTGCATACGTCTAGCCACAGATGTCTCTGTTTATTGCAGAGGAGTCCAACTCAAATGATTCTATGATGTTATGATTAGCACAAGTGTGGTAGTGGATGATGACCACTTTTGGGATGAAAATCACTCTTATTCCTTATTATCTAATTCCTTAGAAAATATCTATCCAGAGGAAGCAGTGCAATATTGGACCTCAGCCCCGTGTATATTCCACTCTAGAGCATATGCTGGAGGCTGGGAGAGTATCATGGAAAGTTTTGCACAGATCCTATACCTTTTCCTAGACTATTCTTCCCTGGACCATCAGAAAATGCTGAAACTTTGGAAATGGTGCTTAGGAAACACTGAACTTAGAACTCCTCAAATCTGGGAAAAATATAGAATCTGTGAATGTGTGAACAGCAGAATGCCTCCTGGAAACAAGCAGATTTACTACCTTGAAGCCAAACGTGCTTGTGTTAACATTTCACACTTTGATGATAACACAAACCAAACCCAGAATTTCCAGTTTACCTGCAAACAGATGAAGAGTTTTCCCTTGCAAATGCTGCTCTGCAATGCACTACCCAGAAGCAATCAGAGTTTGCCCAAGCAGCATTTTTGTGATGCTCCATGAAAAATATTTGTTCAGCTCTTCTGGAGAGCATGAGCTTCAAGGAACTTGAAAGCAAAGGATTCGCCTTGCCTTGGGCTGCTGAAAAATGCTTTTCCTCCACAGCTCTCAGTGGATATGAGGAGGAGATCATCATGTCTGATGTCAGCAATGGTCATGGAGGATGTATAAAGACAGTGGTAGCCAGGACACAAGTAAATGAGAAAAGGAGACTTCCTCTATGCTCTGACAACAACATATCTCAACCGTATGTCTGCCTTGGCCACAAGGCTAAAGATCTTGTTCACACGACAAACTCTGCTGGTGGAAGATTCTTTTCTGCAAAAAAACACGTTATAATTTTCTCCTTGCTGTCAGGCCCCTAGTCTACCAGTAAGAGCTGGTGAATGGCCGTTTGAAGGCACTTGGGATCCATAGAGAAGTGGAGCTCTCCCTCTGACAAGGATGAGGAAGGGTCAAGAAATGTCTTCTTGAACATGTCCCTCCCTAGATGTTCCGTGATCAGCCAATTTGCAGGATGCTCCCCAGCCTGAAGGCTCCTTGGGGCCATGATGGATGAAGTCACACCTCCATCCTCCTTCCTGGAACTGCTTTGTAATTTGTAGCGGTGGCCAGAAGGGTTCCCAGGGGCTTGATGAGGAATGAGTCCACTAGTGGTGGCAAGGGGGATGAGTAGAGGGATGTCTTTGTGTGTGGGGATGCAGTGGATGTCAGTTAATGGAGCTGGGTGATTCAGCTGCTGCAGAGGAAGCATCAGGGGATGCTTTACGCCCTGGTACTGCTGGCAGGAACATTCCGGAGGCTCCGTAGCACATAAGTAACTACAATGGGTAATTGCTTAATAATTAAAGATATGTAGTGCTTGGATTGCCTCCCAGAGCCAGAGCCAGAACAAGGAGAGCACGGTACAGCAGGAGGAAGACTTCCTGTCTTACAGGAAACCTGCCCCTACCAAACTTCCCTGCAGTACCCTTGTCTGCTGAGGGACTTGGCTGGAATCAATTCTCCTCCACTTACACTCAGAGGAAGTCACTTATTAACTAAATGAACTTGATGTGTGCTGTTTCCCTTCCTGGCGTGCCTTGATTTCCCCTCTCAGAGTTGTGATGTTGTCTGAGGATATCAGGGTATTTCACAGGAGATGCTAGTCCCAGATGGGCATCCATACATTCGTAATTCCGTCCATCCATCTTTTCACCCATCTATTCTTCCATCCATCCATTAAGGGAAAAACTGCTTCTCAGTCCTGTCCTGTGGGAAGATACTCACTGTCACATTCTGGACTGTCAGCTGGATGGGAAATAGAGCTAAATCCCATCATTTTCCCTATAATGCTCCCAGCCCTTGTAGGGCACCTTGGGCTGGTGAGATCACAGGGAAGCACAAGGTGAATAAAGATGGAGGAAAAATGAAATTGATCCTCTGCTGGGTTTGCTGCCCATCATGAAGGCAAAGGGGTAGATTACAAAGTGTAGAGTTCATTTAGAACCTTGATGGTACAATTTTTGTGTGTGATAAACTGTTTCCAAAGAATTTAAAAAAGAAGAAAAGATTCCAGGTACCACCTGGGGCTTGGTTCAGCATAGGAGAAAGCATCTTCCACTCTGGAAAAAGCAGCTGATGGTAGCTGCAGAATGGGCAGATGGGAATGGATATCCCAGCTGGACAACAACAACATGACATGTCCAAAAACAAGGAACCTGATGGCATGGGCTACTGCTCCCTGGCAGATCTACTGTATTTACCAGCCTGATTACAGGCGACATAGGAGTAGATTTATTAACTCTGCTCACTCATGATTCAGAGCCTTCTAGATAAATGGCAAGCTGGGTGGTAGTGCTAAAACTCAGCTAACATTAAAGCAAAGGAGCTGTCGATGCTTCTGCTTCTGCAAAGGGGAATGGATGTATGGAGCACGTGGGTCAAGTGGTGTTATTTTTTCCCTCTCCGCTGTGAATGGTGTACATGGAGAGGACAGGGTGGGGATGCTGACTCAGCACCCATTGCCCCACAGACTGATGAGATCATAGAATCATAGAAGATCCTGAGTTGGAAGGGACCCATAAGGATCACTGAGTCCAGTTCTTGTGCTGAAGTGTTCCTAGTACTGGGATAAACATTCTGGCCATGTTGCATTTGCTGTGCTCATAAGAGTGTCCAGGTGAAGCAAAGTCAGCCAGAGGGCATGTGTGTGCATTAAAGCCTCATTGTAATTTTTTTATTATGCTGACTTTGATAAATCACAATAATTTACCCTTGAGTCAACGATACTGTGACAGTGTCAAACTGGTGCAGGAGGACAGTGAGATCCTTGAGGCTTCTCAACCTTCACCTTCACATTGCTTTTGCCATTTCCCACTGTGTAATGAATCTGGGCTGTACTTGTCACCTGGGATTAAACTCCTGAAGAAGCAGACATTGTGTCACTGTGAAGTTCAAAATGAGAGAGCTGAAATAACACAGCACTGGGGCACTTGGTTTGCCAGCAGCTCTTCCAGTTCTAAACCAAAGCCTCTTCCTCTTTCTGAAGTTTATGCTTAATTGAGAGTTAAAACAAATTCTCATTTGAGCAGCATTTGATTTGACAAGAATAGTGTCATCCTATTTCTGCTTTGGGTCATGTGAAAGCAAAGCTCTACTTGGATGTTTAAAGAATTACAGGGATAAAAGAACAGGAACTGGCTATGAGTGTATGCATGGAAATAAATGTATATGTGTCAGCTGTGTGTCATGGAAATCAGCTATAGGTGCATCCAAAACCCCTGCTGAGAGTCTGAGCAGCACTTGAGTCACTGCTGGCCTTAAATACTCCTACTCCTTACCTTCAGGACTCTGACATTGTGTAACTGATGGAGGAGGATTATTTTGGGGCACATGGGGAGTTGGTATGGAAAGGAGAAATGAAGATATCTGGATGAACCTGCCCTGTGACAGTGTGGCTGTGGGGAGCTCAGCCAGTGATGGGATGGGCTCTCTGCAGGGAGCAGGAGAGAAGATGGCTCTATTTAATGACTGCAGTTATTTCTGACCTTGCTTTCTCTTTTAATGCCCTCCAAAACTGATCTGCACAAGGCCAGTGTACTGAATTGAAGGTTGGAAAGATGGTCTCCATCCTTTTTCTGCAATCCCATGAACCAGTCTTGCAGCAGTGAGGCTCCCCACCCCCAGCAAAAATACCCTGGGTTTTCCTCCTTGGTGAAGTCAGATCTGCCCTAAATAATTCATACACATGTGCACACCCCTGATCTGCAAGAAGTACAATCCCATTAGTGTGTCATCCTTCTTGTGGGCATTTCACTTTTCACGGGTGCAGCTACCATGAATGGTCAATCCTGCAGAGACCTCTGAGGCTGAGCCTGGAATGAAGGCTCAACAAGGATTGACTTGTGCCCAGTATGGTGCCCAGAAAGGCATACAGGTCCTGTAGGACCATGCGGTGGGTCAAAAGTGCTGCTGAGCAACATTGGCAGTGTGGGAAATGCTTGAAGGGATTCTAGGCTCATGGCTTGGATCTTAGGAGCAGCACCCAGACATGCAGCTCAGCACCTCAGGCCCACTCCATGGTGATTCCTCTCCATCCTATTCCATCACAGAAATGCATCAGTCCTGTCTCTCAATGCAATATTACTGAATGGACTGAAGGGAAGGAAATTTAGGAGGTGGGAGATGTGTCATTTTACTGGAGCTGTGGAACTGAGCACCAAAGACAGTGGGAAATCACTTCATCATCCTGTACCCCTGTTTCCACAGCAGCAAACAGACCTTGTTTCTCCCTTTCCATTGAGAGAGAGATGAGAGCTGCCTGGGTCTTTGCTTTTTTTTTTTTTTTCTTTTTTTTTTCTCCAAACCCAGGTTTTCTGAATGCTCAGCACTTCCGCAAAGCCAGTCCTTGCCGCTCGTACCCTGGATACCTGAGCTGGGTGGAAGCAGGTTCTGCAGACAGCTATCTCCATGGATGGGCTGATACTGCAGACTGGGGGGGAAGAGAGGATCGATAATGCAGACACAGAGAGAGTCAGTCCAGCATGAATAAGCCCAGCTTTGTAAATGAACTCTGAGCTCTCAGGGCTCCCCGGTTAAGGCTGTTATCTCCAGACACTCTGGCTGGCTGGGTCCTTTCACAATACAGAGATGTGTCGACCAGGATATGAGTCAGCTATCAGGGCTCTTTCCCTGATCGCTGACTGAGTGCCGGCCCCACTCTGCTTTGCAGTGTTGGCTGATGATGGATGCAGCCTGTAACCCATCTGTAACAGCATCACCATTGAGGCAGTGTGTGCTCATGTGGAGTTCAGGAGAAAAAAAAAGTAAAATCATAGGATCATAGAATGTTTTGAGTTGGAAAGAAGCCTTAAAGGTCACTAGTCTACCCTTCAATGAGCACAGACGTTTACTGCATGATCTTGGAAAAGCCACATGGATGCGTCATCATTTTTGGGATCTAAATGTGATTCAAGCAGCCATTCGCAGTCTATGGAACTCCTTGGCTATCCTATGCAACCCACGTAGAAGAACAGGCAGGGAGGACCACAAATTGTTTGTCTTTTCCACCAGTTCAGCCATCTGTTAGAGTATTTGGAATCACTATCCCTAGAGCTTTTCAAGAAAAAGTTAGATATGGCACTGAGAGACATGATTTAGTGAGTGAACATGGTGGTGATGAGTTGATAGTTGGAGTAGAAGACCTAGTGGTGTTTTCCAGCCTTAATGATTCTACAATTCTAAAGCTGTGAAGGTAGAATTCTAAAGTGGGTGAAGGTAGTATGTCCCCCAAGCATGTCCCCAGTCTGGTCTCCTAGCCTTGTCCCCTTGTCTCCCAGTGGGTCCAGTTCAGGAGCAAGCCCTGCGAGTCCAATGCAACACTTCTCTCCAGGGCCAGACAAGCCCAGGGTCTGTCTTACTCCATATCTCGCTTCTGCTATCTACCCACAGCTGGTGTCCGTGGATACTTCACCCCTGGAGATGCTCAAGACTTGGTTGACCGGGACCCTGAGCAGCCTAATATGGTTGTTTGGCAACCCTTCCCATGGCAGTGGGTTGGACCTTAATAATCTTTAAAGTCTCTTCCAAAGTAAGCCATTCTATGATTCTGTTATTCTGTGATTCAATGATCCTGTGATTCTGTAATTTCAGGGCTGCACAAACCTGGCAAAATCAGTTCATGTGTCTATGGAAAAGAGAGAGATGTGGACACTATCTGCAGGGATCCATACACAGTGTTCCCAAAATAAAACTCTTAACCTTAGTTCTGTCCCCATAATTTTACCCTAAGGGTAGGTTTTTGGGGCCCTCTGCCATGTATTTGTTAATTATCCGAAATCTGGGCCAGAGGTCCTCTTCAGCACAATAATAGAGCCATTCTGCTAAATCCATCCCCTCCCCAACCCTGTCTCCTCCTTTTTTCCCCCTTCTCATCTCATTTCCTCCTGAGCCAAAGAAATCTGTCTGCCTGATAGATGGCTCCTGACAAGCTGAGCAGCTAAAGATCACATGTCAATAGGGCTATAATTAGGAGAATTGAGCCCTGTCAGGGCTGGACGGATATTTATCTGAAATCAATGGCCAATAGGGTGGAAGGAATGAAGATGTGGGAGTGTTTGCTTTGGAGCTGCCATGGCTCTTTACACCCTGTCTGCACTGGGATCCTATCAGCCAGGGCTTTCCTGCTGCCTGAAAGAGAGGAGGATTATAGCATTAGACATGGGGATCTGCCCTGGCCTCCAAGCACCAGCACCCACTGACCCCTCTGTGCATGTCCCCAGGTTGGGATGGCAGTGAAGTGGGTCTGATTCCAGGCAGATGTGTCAATTCAGCCCTTTACTCTTCCTCCCAGGGAGGAAGAGAATTTTAGTAAGGGCTCAGATGCACAGAAGGGATGTGGGATGAAAGAGACAACATTTGATGGGAGGGAACAAGGGTATTTTCACCCTCTGCTACTCTGTCATCTCCCATCCCAACTGAGGTGGGGCTGGGGTCACACCTAGGTGCTCACATATCTGCCAGGGGAGATTGTTGCAAAGTTAGTTTTTAGGCTGAGATTGTTCTGTCGTCATCCTCTCTGGAGACTGCTACAGATGGTTCCTGGATCATGGCAGGGATTTTTTTCACTGCCCTTCCCATGGATATGTCAACTTTCTGAGAGCACAAGGACCTCCTTGTTTCCCACATCTCCTGCGATGCACTCAGCACTGACATAGAAGATGGATTTGCACCTAGGTAAACAGCAGGTCTTGTTCTCATTTGAATGGGGAACAAACACTTTTGCAATTGTGAGTTTTTCATGCAAAGTGAAGCATTGGAACAAGTTGCCCAGAGAGATCGTGGAAGCCAACTGGAAACATTCAAGGTCAGCCTGGACCAAGCTCTGAGCAACCTGATTGAGTTGAATGTGTTCCTGTTCATTGCAGGGGAGCTGAAATAGATGACCTTTAAATTTCCTTTGCAACTCAAACAATTCTATGAAAGAAAAGCTTGGAAGGCCCTGGGAAACACTCTTCATCTTCTAATGCTTTGTTGCTGCAGGGGTCAATGGCCCAGCCTCGAAGCTGTTCAGCTATGAAAACACAGGAGGCAGACATGTTTTTGGACACCAGGCAGGATGGAGTCTGCTGTCACATTGCAGCATGGCAATTAAATGTCATGATTGAAATGAGCTGAAGGAAATCCCTGTAATTCCAGCCTGTGTCGTCTTCTAGCTTGAGGAACACAGAATCATTAAGGTTGAAAATGACCCCCAAGACCATCAAGACCAACCCCATCCTATCCCCACCATGCCCATTAAACCATGTCCCTTGTGTCACATCTCCACATTTCTTGAACACCTCCAAGAGCAATGACTCCACCACCTCCCTGGCTGCCTGTTCCAAGGCCTGACCACTGTTCTGGATAAAAGATTTATTTTCAATTGCAGGGGTTCTCCCCTCTGCCTTGCTAGCCTCACACAGATTTTGTCCCTGGAGAGCAGCAGGATAATGCACTGCAGGAGGTGAGCAGAGCACACACAGCTTTCCTGCCCCTGTTCAACCAGCGTGCAAAATCAAAGCTCTTAAAAATTGCGGGGGATTAGTGGTCTGAATTAGTGAAACCATTGGTTCCCATGTGGGCTTTTGATTAAGAATCACAAAGGCTCTCACAGCTTGCTCATCTCATGACAGCATGCCCATGTACTGTGCATCGTCAAAATCCCACCTGCTGTCTGTTCATCACACCCTGGTGTACCCACTGGCCTCCACTTCACTCCTGAAAGTCCCACAGATTTGTGGGAACTCAAAGAAGGAATCAGTGCCCTCTTCATGCCTCAGACAGGGGGCAGTGGGTGCCACATAGCCTGGTACGCTTCTAATTTATTGCTCCTGTAATTGGGGTTAATTAGTGGTGACCAAATTTATCTTCTCGCCTCTCATTAATCCCAAACACAAAAGAACCCTGTTTGCAATCAATTGCTGTTTAATTACAGCACAATAGCTGCCTCCTGAGATCGAAATCCCTGCTGGCTTGAGGCCTTGACAGTAAAGATGGGAGGGGAATGAGTCAGATGGAGGATGGAGTTGGGGAAGGGCATGAAGACGAGGATGGGGATGAGCTAGCTGCTTTGTGCACCCAAGAATGAGTGAGGCTCACAAAGAGCAATGTGAGCTCTCCTTGCTATGGCTGAAGGATCAGGTAGTGAGTTTCAATGTGAGATAAAGTTTTGTGTTTTGTTTTGTTTTGTTTTTAGCAGCTCCTCATGCAATGTCAGGACAACCCAACAGATGGTGGTGGAGATGCTGGGCAGCCCAGAGATGCCCTTTTCACCTGGAGATCTGGTTGCTGTTAAATGAGTTGGTTTGGATGTAGGTCTTTCCTCTAAGTCCTTGTTGCTCTGATAAGTCATGGGTAGTAAGACATCCTGCTTGAGATTTGTGTCCTTCATTATCATCTCCCATTGATTCGTCCTAGACCTCAGAGGCTGCCATGGACCCCATCACCAGTAGAGCAGAGGAAGTAAAGCTGCCTGTGAGCTATAAAGGGTTGTGCAAGAATCCAGAAAGAAAATGTAACAGTGAGACAGAAGAAGTGTTCCCCATGAGGTCTGGCTTTGGGTCAACAGCTGAGACAATATCAGCCTAAAAGCAATGGAAACGGAGACTTCTCCAGCTAGTGATGGGAAGGAGGGAAGGTCACACCACTATCCATGGCTTTGTTGTTCAAACTGAAGGTGTCTGAGATGGCCTAAGGACAGACTTAGTCAAAATAACTAAAGCAGGGCTGGGATGGAAGAGCTGTGCCCCTTTGGCTAAACCCACTTACAGTGATGTCACTGTAGGAACACAACCAGAGGCTGTATGGTCACCCATAAAACCGATCTCACCTCCCCCATCACCCACCTGAGAGCCACAGGCTTCTTTTTGCCAGCAGCTACATTTTCTTGGCAGAACTATCTGTCCTGCCCCCTCATTTACTCAGATAAATGTATGCTTGGTTAATGCTGCGAGTATTAAATAAACTCCCCGCCTGATCTGCCCACCTCTCCCTCCCTGCTGGTTAGGTGCCATCAATCTGCAGGATTATTGAGCCTGGTTTTGGAGGCAGTGGTGTGTTGAAAGTGCTCCGGTCTTCCCTTTATCACTTTCAGATCAGCTCATCGGATGAGAATCCATCAGGGAAAGTAATGGGAGAGGCTGTGCTGATATATGGCTCTGTGTTGCCAGATCAATCGGGCTCTCTCCTTCCCTCCTATATAGGAGCTGTGCAGGCCCAGGGATAGGTCTACTCAACTCCCTCCTCTTAAAACATTAGATTAATCAATGCTCCCCATTTCTGCACCAAATTCTGTCCTAGCATGTGCTGGAGATGCCTTAAAAGTGATGAATAACAGATTGAGGGATAAACATCTCTTGGGACCTCAGTTGTCTCAACTCACCTGCTGAATTTTATTTACTGCATTTAGTATTTGAGTGGATTTAACAGTTAGATAGCAGTCGGAAGTAGAACATTTCGCTTAAAAATAATCATATATTGAAATGCAAATCTTTCTGAGATGGTGCATTCACCACTGGGGCTAAGATTCTACCCTAGGTGCCGGATTTGAGAACTTTTTCCACTGGGGCATCACCAGCCACCCTCTCCGCAGACCCTGTGCTGATTCAGAGGGAAGAGCACCACCTACTGAGTCTCCCTCACCTTTCCCCCTTCTTAATAAACAAATAAATAAATAATTTGTGTTCTCACACCCAGACTCCTCTTCCTTCTCTCTGTGAAGGCAGAAGCACGTTTTTGCTCCAAGCAACCCTCCTGATCTCTCCAGGAGTTTTCTGCTTGCATCGTGTTTCTTGCTAAGCTGCTTGTGATAATGAGACTTACCTTCCTTGGGCTCCTTCTGCTTCCTGCCTTTGTGAACTAAACTGCACGCTAACACCTTCCCCGATGCTGGTGGGATTTCTGTATGTTTTTATGGGCAGGTGTGGGAAATAATTTATCTAAGTTATGACTTAAAATATTAACCGAGCTAAATACAATGGAGTTCGTTTCACAAAGCACAAACAGGCGCAGGAATATATTTGCACATGTGCGTGTGAATGTGCATGTGTATGAATATGTATGCATTTTAGCTCTGACCAAAGATTTCATGAATTAGCTAAAGACTTTCCCCTCTGTTTTCACTTTCTCTCCCTGACACAACCATTGCTTTCAATATTGACTAAGCACTTAAAATCCTAGAAAGCAGGCTGGGAGAAACCCAGAAAAAATCTTCTCTAGTGTTTCTTAACTGTTTCTAATTGGGAGACTATTGAACATTTTAGGAACAAAGTCAGAGTCCAGCTTTTGCAGTATTCTCCTGGAGTCCTTCATTTGAAAGCAATGGAGTGTTAGGCTAGAAGTTAATTGTTCAGTTATTGTATCTCTCTGGTTTGCTTTTCTGTTTACACTATGCAAGTGAGTGTGTGCTTTTCCAAGGCTACTTTCCAGGGATTTATAGACCATCTTGGATGAGGGGTCTTTAATGACTGAATCAGTTGATCTGCCTCCACCCAAACCGTTTCTAGTCTTGACACTGTTAATGCTGTTAGCAAGAACATCCAAGTGGGAGGAAGGTGAGCCAGCACCTTCTCGGATTGTGGTATTTCTTGTTTTCTTACTAGAACCATATATTACTTATGGTTGGAAAAGACCTCTAAGATCAAGTTCAACTGCTAACTCATCCCCTCCATGCCCACTGAACCATGTCCCTGAGTGCCATATCTCCATATTTCTTGAACATCTCCAGGTATGCTGACTCTTACCACCTCCTTACCACCTGTTCCAATGCATCACCACTACTTTAAAGAAAAGATTTTTCCTAATATCCAGCCTGAACCTCCCCATTTCAATCTGTGCCATTTGAATTGGATGGGAAAAGAATCTTTGTGCTGGAAAAAAGAAAAAAAACCCACACACAATAGCATCCCTGTGGGGTTGCATCTTGTGACACCGGCCCTTGGCAATGCTTAAATATGGATACTTCATTGCCCTTGGATTACCTCATCCCAGAGGGTTGTCCGGTGTACCTTGCATCCTTCAAGCATTCTCTGTGGAAGGAGAGGGAATGTCAGCCTGCCTCTGAACCTGGCTTCAGACAAGGAGGATTTGTTCCCACCAAGAAAAGACCATGGGATGGTGTGAAGAAGATAGAGGAGGACCATGCAAGAGGAGGGAAGAGCAGTTGGTGGGTTCTCCACACCACAGCTGAACATGCCCTCAGGCCTGGAGGCAGTAGAAAGATTTTCTGCCAATAGCCCACAAGCCTTCCATGCACCTGCACAGAAGTGTCTTGAAGGCTGACAATGAGCTAACCAGCCTGGAAATGCAAGGAGACCTTGGAATTGTCCAGGAAAGCTCCTCAAAAGCCAAGGAAATATGACCTGTGAGAAAGGATTGGGAAGACATGAAATTGTTTAGCCTGGAGACTGAAGGGAGGTGGGATAATAGCCTGCAATTATGTAAAAGACTTCTACAAGAAGAGGAGGGACACATGTTTCCCTGTGGATAGGACAAGTAATAAGGAGCTTAAAAGTCAGCAAAGGCGATTTAGAGCTGTGGGGATAGAGAAGGGTTGGGATTAATTATTGAGAGCGGGGGAAGGGTGGTATCACCAATGCTGGAGGTTTGGAGGACAAATGTGTCAAGGAGAGCTTAGAGAGATTCTCTCTGGATTCTACAGCAGGGCACGGTATGGGGAAGATGCTCTTGCAATGTCCACCTGGCCATCTTTTTCCACTGTAGCTTTGGCTGATCCATGCAGCAGCATGTGCTGGGAAGTCCACAGACGCTGGTGGGTTTGACAGTACTGGGGTTTTCCTCGTTGCTCGTGTTCATTCCCTGGTGAGAGCTCTGTCATCTCCCATGTCATGTGCTGCCTATCAAACCATTTCCTTTGCTATTACTTGGCCCAGATGACCCAAGACAATGTGGCAACGTGCCTCTGGGTGTTGCATCTCCACCCCTCTCCCCACCTTCACTTGCACCTTAGGGGCTGGAGGCATCTTCTGGGTAGAAAGCTCCCAGTCAAGTAATGGCAGTCCAATCACCATGAGGAAGAAAATCTGCTGACTGGACGCAAATAAAACAGAAAAACTTGAGAAAGCTCCTTCTTCCAGTAATTCCCAGAGAGGTGTCAGCCATGATTTCTGGAAGCCACACGCAGCAGAAAGCAGGGGCTTGCTGGCAGCACTAATGAAGTTACTGACATCCGGCGATTAGGTTAGGAGATCCTCTGGGACTGGCCTGCGAGGTGATGGACTGAAAGCAGAACGGGAACTAAATTGCATTTCATTTCAATTTGGCCATAAATTTGATGATTTCGTCAGATAAGGAGTAAGGGGAGAAGGGAGGCGGGGGGAGAAAGGGAGAGGGAGGGCTCTGTGCCTTCAGCACGGCCAGGGCAGGGAGGGAGCATGACACGAGAAATTACATCGTTCTAGTTTGTACCATTGTAGATTATTAATCAGAAGTGTCAAAGGCTTTATGGATAGGATGTATATTACCTGCTTACTATAGACTATTCACTGAAGTAATAAGGGCTGGGAATATAGGTTATTGAACTGCCCTGGGATTTATGGGAGAGGATGCAGTGGGTGAAGAGAGGAGATGGGCCATTGTTTCCACTTTCATGGGATGCCCTGCATGGCTTCAGCATTAAGAATTCCCTGTTTCATCTGCAGAAATGGCTTCTGAGACTGTCAGACTGCAGAACATTTGCAAGCTGGAGGAGATGAGCGAGATTTTATCACCCAAACTTCACTTCAGGATGAGCTCAGCCTCTAAACAAAGTAGACCCCATTGTAGAGATGTTGATCATTAACTTCAAAACCACTGATAAGGGAACAGATTCGAATGTCTTTTCATCACTGTAGGTTAGTAGTGTGTACTTTAAAGAAATGATCATGGTTCAATCCATTTTGTGGATAATATTTGATCCCAGGCATGACAAAGATCTTAAGCTGACAAATATTTCTTTGTTTTCCAGTTAAATATAGCATGAGAGGTAATGGCCTCAAGTTGCTCCAGGAGAGGTCCGGGTTTGATTTTAGGAAAAATTTATTCTCCAAAAGAGTGGTCAGACATTGAAACAGACTGCTCAAGGTGGAGTTGTTCAGTGAACACGAAATTGTGGCACTGAAGGACATGGTTATGTGGACATGGTGGGGATAGGCCGATCATTTCGGAGATGTTTTCCAATTTTATTATTATTATTCTGTGATTCCAAGATACCAAATTATCTCTGGGTGCCAGGAAACATTGTGATGGCAATGTTGATGTGGGATGTTGCATCAGATCAGCTCATAATCTTGATGTCAATCACATAATCTCATGATAATGTTGTGTAATATTTCAGAATGGGGTCATGGCTGGATAGCGTTGCTCTGTTTTAGCATAGGTCAATCTTTTCATTACAGGGCAACGTAGTGGTGACGCCTCTGTAGTGAAATGATCCAGTCTCTAAAGTGCTGAAGATTCTTCTCCAACATTAGGACGTCATGAAGTTTTGGTAAGATGTTATTTTTAGGCTGAAGTCATGACGTCTAATCATCGCTGTTTCCTTCTGGCAGCACGACATCCTGAGCTGAGTGTTTTAAGGCTTTTGTCCCAAACTGATGATGTCCTTGCGTGACTCACCAAGGTTTCAGTCTCCTTACTTTGCTGCAGGAACACTTTGCAAGTGGTGACATTTTCATCACAACCTGATGAAGGATTGGTGCCTAGGGATAAGACAAGGAGCAGTCTTGGTGGGATGTGTAGTACCTGGCTACAGCATAATTTATGGTAAAATCACAGCAGGGTGTGCAACTCTTATTTCCATTCTTATTGCCATTCCTTGAAAAACGATGTGTGAAGCTCAAACTAAAAAATGGGAACTAGATAGAGACTGACTCTGCTTGGGTCCTGCTCAGCATATCCCTAGTTCAGATATGGAAAACTGAGCCAAATTCTGCAAGAGCATTTCTTCCTGGCTCCTTCTCCTTTCCTTTATCTTTTCCTGGCAAATGGAAGTGTGCCTGAGACCCTCTTGATCCTGAATCAGAGCTGCTGAATGCAGCTATCTTTATTCAAAAAATGCAAGGCTTTGTTGTGAAGCTTTGGAGGACCCTCCATATAAAACCTGCAGAACATCTTCCTCTGTGATGTGACAACACTGAAAAACCACTGACTTTCTCTGCTCAGAGATATTCTAAAGACATGGAGACAAATGTTGATGCCAAAATTATCTGGACCAGTACCAAGCTCTGGTGTGTGTGAGTACAGCTCATGAGCTTTTCTCTGAATGAGGTATCTTTGTGGTACTGAGTGACATGGTTTAGTGGGCATGGTGGTGATGGGTTGATGGTTAGACTAGATGATCTTAGTGGTCTTTGCCAACCTTAATGATTGAATAATTCTATGATTGCCACCTTGATCTTGTATCTGTGCTGGTAGTCAATGATATCATGGAGCACAGCAACATGTTAGCACGCTTCCCCTGCACCCAGCTACTGTGGGGAAGGGACACTGATGTTCCCCAGATCTAGTTCTGCTGTACATAAGAGCTATTTTGTGCTGGTACAGCAATACAAAATGTGACAGGAGCTTGGCCTGTCCTCGAGGCCAAAGCTTTTAAACTCGCATGTGAGAGTGAGGGGAAAGATTGCCCATAAATCTTCACCTAGAAGCAAGAAGTGGACCTCTGGCCGTGTCAGAGATCTGAAGGCATGTGGCTATCAGACTACTGCACAAGTCTGGCAGGCAGTTTGGTGATCATAATTAATACATGCAGTTGCCCGGAATTCATGTGCGGTCATGGAAATTTTTCACACAACTATAGAGGAGTCTGACTTTCTGCTTCTGTGTGTCTGATTCCTCCATCACCTGCATGTCTAGTACAATTCTTGATGGTGAACATGAACCTGTGTTGCTGTGTCTGCACTTTATTACACTGTCCCCTCTTTGTGTTCCTACTTAGAAAATAACTCTTGCAATCAAGGTGACAGGGATGATCTCCAGAAACACAAAACCCATACAAGTCCTCTGGAAGTTGGAATGTGATTTTTGTACTCTTCTTCAAAGAACAATTGTGAATCTGCTTTAAAGCAGAGAGGGAAAGGAATCCTTGGTGCAAGTTCAACATGTTCAAAACGAGAGACTACAAGTGTTGAGAAAATAATGACCAGGAAGTACAAGAAAAAAATATGCAGAAATCTATTTCACATGCACAATAATTTACTTTTAGATGTGCAGTAAAGTTTTTATATGCACAGTAATTTACTTTTACATGTGCAATGATGTTTTTACACGTGTAATAATTCATTTTTATTTTCAAAAGCTGACCAATTAAAAGCTTGGGGGCTAAACACACCTCTGACCAATCCAGAATGCCTTCTTTTTTTTGGCATACAACTTTGCTTGCACTTAACATCAACACTCTCCTGCAGTATGTTTGATTATTTCTTTTGCATTTGATTATAACAAATTCCATATAAAGTACCTAATTCATTTCCAGTTCACCCCTGCAAAAAGTCTGAGCAGCCCTGTGGGCTGTTGTGAAGGAATGCAAAGGCCAGACAGCCTTGTTAACCACCTGCTTTTCTCCGTTATGCATTGTGCCAGCTACAGACATTTGTGGGAAGAATACCAGCCTCAGCAAGCAGCTTTAGAAGATATTTATCCTACTAGAAAACCAGAAAAAGTAGTTCCCATTGGCAATCTGAGATTAAATGTCTCTCAGCTGCAGCTTTGTTCCCTCTTTGTCCTTCCCATTGTAGTTGACAGGTCTCTTGATGGTGGTCTTGAATGAGACCCTCAAATGACAAACGCTCAGCTGCAAGAGGATCACTCATACTCTTTTCCAGTAAACTATGGAAAACTGGTGGGATTTTCAGTAAGAGGAGCCAAGCAATTGCAGAAGATACATAAAGACCCTGGAGAAGCTGTTCACCTCAAGGCAATAGACAGGCACAGAGAAACTCTGGGAGATGCTGTTGAAGGATCACAGCAGAACCTTGACTCCATTCAGAAACCTCAGCTCTGCTTCTAAGCTCTTTTTCAACAGTTATTTCACTTGGCTGTCACTTCCAAACAAGTCAAGTGGGGTGTGAGCTTCCCTTATCTGAGTACTCTGATACAATAGCACAAATTTAATAGAATCATGGACTCATTTTGATTGGAAAAGACCAATAAGATCACCAACCCCAACCCATCCCCACCATGCCCACACAATCATGTCCCCTCAGGGGACACAATCATGTCCCCTACATCTCCATGGTTTGCGAATACATGCAAGGACAATGACTCCACCACTATTCTAGACAGTCAGTTCCAAGGCCTAACAAGTCTTCTGGAGAATGAATTTTTCCTCATACTCTACCTGAACCTCCTCTGGTGCAACTTAAAGCCATTACCTCTCATCCTATTGCCATTAACTAAGAAAAGAGGTGGATCCCCACCTCTTTACAACCTCCTTTCATGGAATTGTAGGGAGCAATAAGGTCTCCCCTGAGCCCCCTCGGGCTCCTGAACCACCCCAAGTTCCTCCACCACTCTCCATAAGACTTGTGATCTTGTGATCCAGACCCTTCACTAGCTTAATTGCCCTTTTCCGGACACACTCTAGGGCCTCAATATCTTTCTTGTAGTGAGTGGCCCAAAACTGAACACACTATTCAAGATGTAGCCTCAGTAGTGCCAAGTGCAGAGGGAGAATCACGTCCAGAGTCCTACTGACTACAGTATTTCTGAAACAAGCCAGGATGCCATTGGCCTCCTTGGCCACCTGGGCACACTGCTGGCTCATGTTCAGCCAACTTTCAACTAGGTCCCCTATATGCTTCTCCTCTGCACAGCTTTCCAGCCACTCTGCCCTAAGCCTATTGTCATGCATGGGGTTATTGTGACCGAAGTGCAGGACCCGGCACTTGGCCTTGTTAAAACTCATATAATTGGTCTCAGTCCATTCATCCAACCTATCCAGATTCCTCTGTACGGCATTCCTGCCCACAGGCAGAGCAACGCTTCCTCCCAACTTGATGTCATTTGCAAACTTGCTGATGGTGTACTCAATCCCCTCATCCAGGTCATCAACGAAGATATTAAATAGGGCAGGCCCTAATACTGAGGAACAACATTAATGACTGGACACCAACTGAATTTAACTCTGTTCACCACTATCTTTGAGGCTTCATCCCAAGGGAAACCATCTGCTACACTGAGCTGGCAAATTCACCTGTCCTAATTCAGGATGACCTGAAGGACTAAAAGGACTGAAGAAGTAAAGAAATTCCTCCCAGTATGCTTTTGGCTGCATGTTAAATCTGCTGGCATTCCCCTTATTAAATGCACCAGCTCAGGCTAGAGGGTCACCTCCAAGAGCAACTGTCCTGGTCATGCAGAGTCTTTCCCATGTTAGTGGCGACTCAGTTACTTTGAGTGTGAATCTCAAATTACTGCAAGCCTGGTGGATTCAAGGGGAGATGCAGTAGAAGGGACTAGAAATATAAATAACTGTCACCAATGCAGGAAAAAAAAAAATAAGAATCAGAGAATTGTTTTCTCCAGAAGGGGAAAGGAAGAGGGTAGATGGTCAAATACAACAAAACAGGTAAACAGATATATTTTTCCTCTGAGAAAACTCGAACATGAAAAAAAAATCTTGTTTCTAGCTTGCAAATGTTTATTGGAATCCTAAATTTTCCAAAGGTAAGTGGAAAATTTTCTTTTCACCCTCGATTTCTGTTCTTGTGAGAAAAAAAATACTTCTACAGATACAGTCTTTGAGAATAAAATTCTACTAGCTGAAACTAAATGATCTTTGAGGTTCCTTCCAATCCCAAGCCACTTTATGATCCTATGGTGCTGACTTTAACCACTGTTCTGCTTAATTCTCTGCTTACATAGTATTTTGAGCAAGCAAACTGTGAGGAGATTGGTGAAAGTGGCAAAACAGCACTATCTTGGGCAACCCAAAAGCAAATGATCGGGAATGGTTACTGGCCAACATTCCAACAGATGGAGCAGGAGGTGATGTGTCAGCAATAAGCACTTTCTCCTATAGGGTGGGCTAACCAGCTCCTAAAGCACTTATCTGCAAGGCAAAGGTGAGAAAGAGAAGGCTGCTAAAGCATCTTATCTGGACTAATGTGCGCTGGAAGTGTTGGATGGTTGACCTTGAAATAACCTTGGGATTTTCCAAAAACTACGAGTGATAATTGCAAACCTCAGATCTGATTGCAGTCAGGCCGTGGAACTCCCCATTGGACCTTGTCCTGGCATGCAAAGGGATTCTGGCTGTCCAGATCATCCGTGGCTGGTTTTTGGGTGACAAAGCCCATCCTGGTTTGCATCTATCATGTGCTAACCAAATTAGTTCAGAACAGCTCATCCATTATGTTACAAGGGTCAAGTTCATGGAAAACTAAAATGACCTAGAAGAGAAATCAGATGAGGAAAAAATAAAAAAATAAGAAAAGAACTGGAATGGAAAAATGTGAATAATGATAGGGGATGGTTTTAAAAAACAACCAAAAAACAAACTGTCCCCAAAGCAATAATCCCTCCATCAAGAGTGACACTGGTTTGAAAAACTGGCTGGCTTAGAGGTAATGTGAAAGTGGCAAGAGACACATCAAATGAAAAAAATGGACGTGGAGGACATTGAATTTGCACTAGAAATGCTGTGGAAAATCAGTGAGATGAGCAAAAAGACATGAGACATCTCTGGCTAGTAGAGCTGAGAACAGCAAAGAGTTTAAATACTTTGGGAACAGTAGGAACTATAATAACCGTGGTATTGATTCCTCCTTGGAAGGGAAATGTGCAAAGCATGCATTTTCAATAGATATTTGTTCTGTATTTGGGGGGAAAAGCAGATTTGTATCTGATAAAAGTGAAGGAATGGTTTGAAGGGCACCGTTAACTGTGGAACATACTAAATGGAACCTCTTAAATACACACAGCTTTTTGAAAGTTAGTCTTAACCACGTACAAGTGTTTTCTAGGATGTAACCAAGAAGCATTACTGTTGGTAAATAAAGGCCTGGGCAATCCAGGGGGCTGGAATAAAATGAATGTCACAGTCGTATGTTAAAATGGTGTAAACAGGATGACTTAGATAATTATTGCCTGCCATTGATTCCAGGCAAAATGAAGGATCATCTCATGACGACTTGATTAATAAAGAATTACAGGAACATGATGATGATCAGCAGGGGGTTATGGGAAATCGGTCCTGTCAAATTAAATAGCTTTTATAAACGCAGTTACAAGAGTGAGGGTAATTAACCACTGGAGGAACTTGCAGAGGGTTGTGGTAGAGTGTCTCCTATACTTGTTTAAACTAAGAAGTTTTCTTTAAGAAAAAGTGATTTGCGAAGTGTCCAGAACAAGGAAGTCTTTGCCCATTCCTGGAGGGTCTAACATCAAAACTCTTTAACCACAGCCACCAGAGCTCCACAGAAAATTAATTCAGGACAATAATACAGACCAAGCTCACCAAGACATTAAGCTAGCACAAAAAACAGCAGTGCTTTTTGGCACTCAAATTCATACATTAGTGAAAAAATGCGTTTTAACATGGCCGCTCTTCTTATAAAGAGGGTTGAAAATGGGAGGAACTGGGAAGTATACTGCACTTTCAAAGGGAAGGGAGAAGATGACATTTTTTTATACAGAGTTACACCCAAACAAAGATAAGTTGGCTTGTATTTGCATCATAACTCACGTCACAGATGTCCTAGCATCCCTCATCCACCTTTACTTTGCCATGTGTGAGAGAAATATCATTGACAGGAGAGCCCACGCTGTACATGCAGAAAGTGATAACCTGTTTTTTGACTGTTTTTTTTTTTTGTTGTTGCTGTTGGTTTTTTTTTTAATAATTTAAACTAAAAATGGGGTTAGAAAACAGGTCTAGTGATCTTTTGGAGCCTGGATCCAAGAGATGTGGAGACATGCCCATAGGAGTTCCCTTCTTTAGACAGAGACTGCAGTGGTTTACTTCTTGTTGTTGGTCAGTGTCCTCTCGAGCCATCTGAAATGGAAAGAACTTATTTCCCTGGGCTGCAGGATATGTTTCATGCATTGCTTTCAAAATTTATACCCAGGACCTTTGCATTTTGACCGTGGTGCAGAAGTGGATGCTGAACATGCTGCCTCATTACTCTAGAGTTGGCTGTGACCACTGGAGCACATCCTATGGGCTGAGGCTGAAGGAGCAATCAGGAGTGTCAAGTTTTGCCACTGATTTCTTATCGACCTGCTTGATGTGCTCTCACATTTCCATGCATCTTCCCCTCCTGTACTCCATAAAAAGCAACATGAAATGTCTCCTCTCAATTGAGATGCTCTGTTTTATTTGGGCTGAGAAATCCACTTAAACCTTTTTAATTTGTCTTGTTTGGATATGGGTATAATTTTGGTTGTGTTTTATGGGCACCCGGTTCATTTTACTTCCTGTAAATCGTCGCTTTAGTTACTAGGGCTTCTGGGAAGTTGTAAATTCTCCCTCCTATCTTCTCCGTAGAGTTTACGTTGTTTTACAGTTTCATTAATAGGTTCTCTTCTAGCTAGGTTGATGAAAGTTATTGACCTAATCATAACCTATTAATTATGACAGTAAATCCCACTCTTGGAAATGTTTTACTGAGCAAATGTTACTTAGAAAATCTGCAGGTTAAACTGGAGATCCAAGAACTTTAAATCTGCTGTTCCCTTCCCCAGTCATAGGGCATGAGTCCTCCTTGGGAGAAGCTTGTGTGGTACTGAGGGTAACAAGCAGAGAAAAGGGTAAGAAAGAAGGAATTTGTGGAAAAAATGCAGGGAGCACAGATCTTTTCTTAACTTTGTCCCTATGCTTTTGGGTGCACCGTGGCAACTAAGATGTATTCAAGCTTTTCCTTGTGATTGTTAGGAGGAAAACCCAGGAAGCAGACAATGTATTGACTTGTTCCCCATAATTTTCAGCACATCAGAAGCTGGTGCACGTTCCCAGTTTCTTCTGTAAGCACCTTCAGCATCCAGGTTCAGTTCTGTGCTGGATGAACATAGCTGGATGAACATGACATAGGTTTAAAGCCAGGCAAGGATGTCCTAATATCTGTTCCCCAGATATCTTTCTCAGAGAAAAAAAATTCTGCCCCATAGACCTTGTTGCAAGTACTCCTGTAGGTAACAGTCCCTGCAGCACAGCTGCTGAGTGAGCAGCTCACTTCTGTGCCCTCAAACCCCTGGGGAAAACCACTTTGCTTATGAGGCAGAGAAAGGGCTCCCAGGGGTCTAAGCCTTCCTGAATAGCCATCTGTGGTAGGAACCGTAGGATCTCAGCTGGGTTTGGGGACAGTTTTAAATAAGCATTATGCATTCCCACATGTGCACATGCATATTATTTGGTGAGATAGACATGAGTATGTGTTTACGCAGATACCTCCAGGAATACCTACATTCATATATCTGCACATATCCACATGCACACAAACACAGATTCAGTGTAAATGCTCTAAGCAAACAAGGGAAAACAGTGAAAATGCTGATGGATTTTTTCTTTTTGGGGACACCAAATTCACTGTTGCAAGGGATGGTCTCAAAGCAAGGGAGTAGAAGTTAGGGGGACAGCAAGCCCAAATGTCATGGCAAGACCATGGCAGCTTTGGGATGTTCAAAACAAAATTTTACTGGTCTTCGACTGCTGCTGCTGTGGGAGATGCAGCCTTCTGCAATCAGCCCAGCTGCATTCCATGATAGAGCGAAAACTGGGAGACAAGAATGGAATGGAAATAAGAAGCTCTTTCTTCTCCAGGGTTGTTTAAAATGAAGCTGAGCTGTAGGCATGGAGAGGATATGAGTGCTATCTCCATGGCAGAGTTGTGTCTTCCTGCCTTTAGTACTTCTAAGACTAATTCAATAGCAAAGAAGAAAGTGTCTCCTGCAGAGGAGCCAAGCTTTCACTGCAAAGGTACTCTCTCATTGCATCTCTTACATCTGCAAGAGACCACCTTCCGAAGTGGTTCTCAGAGATGGGAACTAAAGCATTAGCAAAGGGGGTTGGTCATGGCCACAGCACTTCAGCTCCTCTCACCGCTTGCTATGAAGCAAGAATCAGACTCAGCTGGACATCTTCAATCACTCATCCGATTTCCCTTGCTAATTTGCTATGAATGCCCCAAGAACTTTACTCTTTGGCAGCTGCCTGCTGCAGACTCTTAACTGTTCACTCCTTGTTGGATTTGTCATTTGTTTTATGCACTGTAGCTCCATACCAGTCTCCAAACACGTTCCTGTGAATTTAAGATCTGTTTCCATTATTGTGATTTGAATAACTGAACTTCCACACTTATCGACTTTGATATATCACAGTCACACTGCAATTTGCATACAAAGCACAAGGTGCTTGTATCAACCTGTAGACATCCGCTTTACTTAAAGCCGTATTTTCAGCATGTTCATTGCAAAGGCTTTCCAGGAGTAAGACCTTGTCAAGCACGGTAAATGCCACTGAGCATTTTCAGTAAAAAATTGGGTACAATTCCTTTTGTTGAGTCGACGATTTAGCAAAAAAAGTCATCTGCATCTGAACTGTTTATCCAGCCAAAAACACTTGGTATTGCCACAGGGGCTTAGGGTGCAGTTTATTAACCCAACTTAGGCATCTGTTTTCAAATGAGGAATTTGCTCCCTAGATTTCACTAGCACTACTGATGAGTTCTCCACTGGCATTTCATCCAGCCCTTCCAATATACTCTTTCTCACAAGAGTGAGGGCCATGTCTCTGCCTGGGTTGGCAGAGTCAATGCAGACTGAGCCAAGAGCTGGAGTTCAGGATACAGCTCAGCTCACTCCTGCATTTGTTCAGCTGAATCAGCCCAGTGCTGGCTCCCTAAGGGGGAGAAAATGGTGTAAGGTTGCAGAGTTGAAGAGAGATGCAAGCTCTTTGAAGTGGTAAACTGGCCTATTGGCTTGCAACCATCCCTTCTCTCTACAAATGAGTCCCAAATAAGAGTGTTGAAATGGAAAATAACAGCTTTAATATTTTGCTTTGACATTGCTAAGGCTTTCTGTTTCTCTGCCATGCTGGCTGAGGTGAGGACTCACAAAACATTGCAAGGCTAGAGAAGAAGATCAGTCACTGTCCTACAGGAACATCTCACCATGAAGGTCAGCCTCCCTCCTCCCAGACTCAGCTTCAAAGCAAGAGCTAGCCTTGCTACAAGGACTGTTCCCATTTACCATGAGCTACTGGTCTATGATAGGGTAAAAAAAAACATCAGTGGTTGGGTAGCACTGGGATGAGGAAAACTCTTGGTGGCTCCATAGATGAGCATATCCTTGGTGAATATGGGTAATAAGATGCAAGTGAAGGCTCTGCACTTTCCTCCATTTAGGCTGAAAACTATGCATCTCATTGCACGTGAATCACCAAAAGATGGCTGGGTAGCACTAGGATGAGGAAAATTCTTGCATAGATGAGCACACCCTTAGTGCCTATGATAGCACGAGGCCATTCCCAGGATTATTAGTTTCCAATAAAACCTATTCATGCCCAGAGAACCCATCCCATTGCCTGAGATGGACTGAGGATGCAGTTGGAGGTCACAGCTGATCTCGGTGCTGACGTTGCTGAGACTCATGCCCGCATGACCCCCTCACCAACCTTCTCCCTGGCCCCTACCACCAGCTGTCCCTGCAGGACGTGTTCTCTTGTGAAAGTGGGGCCGATTGGCGCAGTCAAGCGCCAGAGTTGTTGAGAGATGAAATCAGAGCTGCTCTGGCTTGGGTTGCAGGGACGGCTTTCTTTTTCCATTAATAATTCAAGGTTCCTTTGAGGGCAGGAAGATGACATCATATCCCACTCTGTTCCCACTGCCACCTTTCCTTTTCCTTCTCTCTTCCTCATCATTTTGCTGCACTTCATGCAGCAGGAGATTTGGAGATGCTGTTACTAAATTGTGTATCTTCCTAAGACCATATCTACAAGGAACTAGCAGGGGTTCACCTTCAACATTCACAGGACAAAGGGAAGAAAAAAAAAAAAAGAAAGAAAAAGAAAGAGAGAGACATAATTTTCTATCATTTTCTGTGTCTGACCTTTTCTCAATGACTTTGATCAGCCAGTGATGGTTTTGCTCAGTTGGCAAGAACACCTTGGTTCTGCATCTTTTTGGAATGGACTGCAGAAAAAAAGTGAGTGAAGATCCTAGCAAGTTCCATGTTAGGAAGCAAGATTTGGGTTTTGCAACTTGCAGACAGTTGGTGAGGATCCTGCTGTGTGTAGAGCAGTGCTGAAAGGTTTTCCTGTGGTGTCCTACTGGGAACACTGGTTATAGATGAGGATATAGAGATGTGGGTTTTCATCATGGGGAACATAGACTTATCCAAGGCCAAGACTGCAGTCATCAGTGGTTGAACCATTTGGTGGCTGATGAGCTGGTGTGGACCTACCAATAAACAGACTATTTATTGGGGTCTGTTGTGATTGAACAAGTGGAAATAGGTTCAAATTAAAAGATTTAGATCTGATACAAGGAAAAAGATTTTATATGATAAAGGTAGTGAAGCACTGGAACAAGTTGCCCAGAGATTTGGTGGATGCCCCTTCCCTGAAGTCAGGGTAAGGATGGACAGGGCTCTGAGCATCCTAATCTAACTGTAGATGTCTCTGTTCATTGCAGGAGAGTTGGACCAGATGGCATTTAAAGGTCTTTTCCGACCAAAATGATTCTATGGTCCTATGATTCTGTGATTCTATGATATCTTTCTTCCCAAAGCCCTTATTTTGCAGCTTTATTCAGGACTGAAGAACTTTTTCTAGACCTCTGCAATGAAGAACATTTGCCCCATCTTTCAATGGAACCCGCAGAAATGTTCCTGCAGCCTCCAAAATGGCAAAATAGCCCCAGTCATATCTTGACTGCCTTCTCATTTAGCCTATAGCTGTATGATACCAGAATCAGGTCCTTTATAGGTAATTTTTGTTGCCTTTTTAATTTCTCCGTCTAGTTACTTTCTCCCAGGTCAGGATATTTCAAGTGTTAACACAAAGAAGTTCTGCCTGAGCCACCTGATTTATCCATCTCCTAACCTTGACTTTATTTCATGGTCACGATTCTAACTACTAATGCTACCTTACTAGTTTAGCTGCCTGATTTATCCACGCTCACCTCACACATTACTTCATGGTACGGGTTTTAAATGTTAATTTTAATAATAAAAGTTTTACGCCTCTGGTGCTTCCTGCGTGCGGTGCACTAACGCGGGGACATTATTTCATAGTGCGAGGGTTTTAAAAGCTAATGTCATAATGCTAGTTTAATTGTCGAATTTATTCCTGGGATGACTGCTTCTGCAGCCACGCACGGGTAGGATGAAATCAGTGGTTGGAATGACATGTTGCTTGTTGTTTGGAGGGAAGAGCAGGTTCACAGAATCACTGGTTGAGGTTGGAAGGGACTTTTGGGTCCATCTGGCCCAACTCCTGCTCAAGAACCTACACCAGATTGCCCGGGACCATGTCCAGATAGCTTTCGATTATTTCCAGAAAGAGAATTTACAACATGGCAATCTGTTCCATTGCAAAAGGAACAATGCCTGGTATGAGATGAAGAACAGCTTGTTCTTGCACCTGGTGGGATATGGAGACGTGCTGGCTTTACTACAGAGAGAACTGAGGCTTCGCAAAGTAAAATGCTCTATCGCAGGGGAGATCAAACCTGCTTGCAAAATGATCTCTGCATCCATGTCCGTCTTGGGAAATGGAGTGTCTTTCCCAGATCTGCCAGCACTGGGTTTAGTAGATAGAGATGGCATCTGGTCTACATGGGCTTGATCATGGCAAAGGAGTGACCAACTGAGGCAAGCAGTACCTAGCAAGGTCTGGTGTCTCTGCAGTGTAGATAGTTACAGATATTTTGGATATTCTGCTTTGACCAAATGTCCGAAAGGAAATGCAAGCCCAAGAGGCCAAGAAGGAAGCTCACATGCAATGGCTGTACATCACTATCAGTCTGTCTGGACTCATTCCTGCCTGGTGATGGATAAATGTGGGGCACAAGGTGCAGGTGGTGGCAGGGAGGTGCGTGCAGGTAGCGCCAAGGCACATTCATGGTGGCTTGACCAAAGTCTTCTCCTGAATTGAACTGTTTTGACATAAATTGGTACTGCTAAAGTAGAGAATAATTGTCTTATGCATCAAGGCCAACACGAACCCATGCTAGAATGTCAAAGATAGACTGACTCAGTGGCAAGGAGAACTTCTGCATCACTATTTACACCTAAGCTGTGGATGTAGCTGAAGATGACATTCCTCTGCCTCCAAATCAGCCAGGCCTGCTCTTTTTTACACCAAAGAGAATTCAGTCTGAATCTGCAGATTGGACTGTAAGTGTGGAGATGCCAGAAAAAGAGATTGCACCTATTTTCCTGGTCACACAGCTGGACCTAATACTGAAGATGCCCACCTGGGTATTACCGTATAGAATAAAACAGCAAGAATTAGCAGAGTCCTTTGCCTTACTGTGACCTCTGTGTATTTGCTGTCAACATCAGAAACAAACAGCTTTGCATTGGATCCTGTTTCTCTATTTTTCTTTGTTTTTCTTCAGTTTAAGAAAATTCTCCCATTACTGAAGCCACTTAAGGTACGGAGGAAAGTAAGTGAAAATTCAATTGAACAAACAGCATGGGCATTTCTCTCTTGCTATCTGTCATAAAGAGCAGCCTGCTGAGACAAAAAAAAGGAAGAGCCAAAGTAGTAGTGGAGGAAGTTCAATAGAATAAATACGAATAACACTCTTTTCCATCCTTCTTTTTGGCTCATCTGGCTTATGGTGCAGAGGTAGTGAAAATTCAATTGAATTTTAATAACAATGGACCCTATTGCCAAAAATACAGCCAAAAGGCAAGAAAGAGACCCTGACTTAAAGTCAATGGCAGAAAAGATAGGCGACATCATCAAAATTATATTAGCCTTAATAGTCAATCAATTAATTAAATCTCCCAGTTATTAAAAATAAAATAAAAGGCCTTGGACTTTTTGTTTTTTTTCCCCTCTTTTCTGATTAAGTTTTCCTTCAGGATTTGAAAGCTGCTCATCCCGCCCATACCCATGACTCCCCCCCAGCTCCCACCCTCTCCGTCCACCATTAGGGGCCGTTTATCGAAGTGACAGTTGCCTTTACATTGAAACGATGGGGAATAACGGAGAGGAGGCAGCAGAGTGCTGAGGCCACTGGAAATGAAATGTTGCATAGATATGAATTTTGATAGCTAGTCAATACCCTCTGTCCGTTTCAATTAAAAAAGAGCAGAATACACCAAGGGCAGATGGGCAACATTTCAGAGCCCATAAAATCAAATGGGGGGGATAGAGGAGAGGTCCGACCGGACTTCAATCTCCTCTCCTTCTCTTTCTTCCAGCTATTACTGAATGTATTTCACCAGGATGGTTTCTCTTAACACTTTGCCTGCTGGCCTCCATCTGAGATGCTCTTCACTTGTTGAATGAAGGTTTTTGGGTAATGGAGTGCAGTGGGAGCATGTTGCTCCCAGCCAACTCAGAGACCTCCAACCTGACACCAATGGTTCCATGCTGGGGCAGACTCTTCAGCAAAGTCTGTTGTGATAGGACAAGGGAAAGTTATTTCAAACTAAAAGAGGGGATATTTTCCATGATAAAGATAGTGAGGCACAGAAACAATTTAACCAGAGATGTGGTGGAATCCCCATCCCTGAAGACATTCAAGATCAGGCTGGACAGGGGTCTGAACAAGTTGATCTAGCTGTTAATGTCCCTATTCACTGCATGGGAGTTGAACTAGATTATCTTTGAATGTCCCTTCCAACTCAAATAGTTCTATGATTCTATGATAACAAAGGTGGTTAACATCATGGGTTTGCTCTACTTGTATGAGTACTGAGTTAAGCTGCCACTTCGCCAGGAGAAGGGTTTACACTTGTGTATCTTCTCTCTCTGCACTAATCTGCTCTGGCTTGTTGAACCCACCCCCCCAACAGTAGGTTCGCTGATTTCCAGCAAATTTGGGAGTATATATACATAAAAATCTTGGTTTTCCCATATTTCAAGTTGTTGGGGAACTGCCAACAGGTCAGTGAAAGGGAATAAATAGCCAGAGGTTATCTGACTGTGGTGGATGCCACCTTCTTCCTCCCAATACTCTGCATGCACCCTCCTCCCCCAAGAGAAACCTTATCTCTCCTCCTCGGTGTCACCTGAAAGCAGGATCTGCTTTCAGCCCCATCTCACCACTGCCGCTCTATTTCCGATGGCGGCATGTGCTAAGTGTCTCTGTCGCCCTGCTGAAATCCTCAGCAGGATTGCTGGCTCCAGGGAGATACACTGGAGACAATGGTGATGAGCACAAGAAGGTTAACTCTTTGAGATCCTTCCCACCAGGTTCCTGAAGAAGGGGAACAGGGGAGCTGGCAGGGCAATGTGGTGGACAAGCTGGGGTGATGATGAAAAGAGGTAGGGAATTGCCCTTTGGACAAGTATGTTCCAATCTGAGGCATGTAAGAAAAGGGATATGACCCCAAAACCAAAGATGGAGGTGGGAAATGTTGTCTCTAACATGCTATGCACATTGTCCCTGTTTCAGAGTCCATCAGCCTTTGTAATCCATTTTCCTTATCCCGAGGAACAAACCAAGAAGGCTTGCGTATGTGTCTGGTCTGCCTATGCTAGGGAGATGACATGATTAGCCCAAGGATTTTAATTCAAATGTGTGGTCCTCAATCTCCATTTCTACCCAATAATGGGGAGAGTGTAAAGAGCTTGTCATTCACATCTTGTGAGTGAAAATCTGAACAGCTGTCAAGATCTATTGAGGACCCTTCTTGCTGTCATATCAACTCTCCAGAGGATTTTCAATGGCTTCCAAACTTGGCATTCAGCATTTTGGCAAGATTTCTTTCAACATTTGCATTAATATACTCTGAATGTCCCTTGACATTCACTGCAATCATCAAGATACAGTACGTGTATATTGCAAATAATAGCTATTCCTTAGAGATGGTTTTGGTGGAAATTATCATTATGGTCTAAAGTTAAAACATCTAAATTTTGAGGGAGTGAATGAAGAAACAGCTTCTGAGAGGTCTGTGCTTCCTAGGAGCCAGTGAGGATGAACAGTTCCTAGCCCTTCATTTACTCATTTCAGAAATCATAGGATCATAGAATCATAAAGTCTGGAAGAGACTTCTAAGATAATCTAGTCCAACTGTCCACCTACAATCAATATTGCCCACTAACTACTGTATTTACTCTTTTCTTAAACACCTCCAGAGATGGTGACTCCATTGCCCCTAGAAACTCTAGCTTCCTGCACTTACATTTGTAGTTGGACAATAGAGTGAAACCAAGGTACAGAGCAGAGAGAAGATAACATGCTGGAGTTCACCCTAAAAAGGGAATCATAGAATCACTGAGGTTGGAAAAGGCCACTAAGATCATCTGTTCCATGATGGAGCAAAGCACTGGATGTGTGACTAGGCTTGGGAGCTGGAAACATTTCATACAATCATAGAATCATAGAATCACAGAATCATTCAATCCTTAGAGTTGGAAGGACCTTGAAAGGTCATGTAGTCCAACTCCCTTTTAATGAATAAGGACACAATAGCTAGACCAGGTTGCCCAGGGCCTGATTCAGTCTCTCCTTGAAAGTCTCCAGGGATGGAGCACCAACTATACCTCAAGGCAACATGTTCCATTGTCTTACCACCTTCACTGTAAAAAAAATTTCCTGGTCATACAGGTTACAACAACTAACTGAAGATCCCAGATGCTGCCTAAAAGGGGAAAAGAAAGCCCAAAGCAGCAAGAAACCATAGAAATTACTGTCACATTGAGGAAAGCATATCAATTTTGCATAGAGGACGAAGGAGCTGATGCTTCTGTTTTATTCAAGGGGTTGTGTTAAGAAGGAAGATTTTGTTGGATATTTCTACGCATGTATAAGTAGAGGGGTAAGAAAGCTCACCCTGAACCAGATAATTGCAGTGCTCACTCTGCAGCCTTTTACAAATCAAAAACTGCAAGTGTAGGAAGGAAATCAGTTCTGCAAAGATCTTCCTTGGCTTTTGGCCTGGAAATGAGGAGGAGCATTAACCTGGATCAGTTGCAGGTGATGGCATGGGAAATTTTGTTAAGTAGTTAATGGATGCAGAATTTGGTCAGCACAGCTGCACTGAATCTTGCTAGCTCTGGGATTTCAGAAACCCTGGAGGATGTAAGTTTGGATAGAAGTGCTCTGAAAGTAGGAAGCTCAGACTCTGCACTGGGATGGCTGTGGGAGAAATCTGGCTGCTGAATGAATATTGACTCAGAGACACCATGGCTGTTAGTGTTCCTTGCTCCACCATCCTCTGTTCCCTCAGCATCCTTGGCTGGCATCCCTCTTTCATTAGTCCAGAAGAGGTAATGAGATCCCAGCCCTTGGTGAGGAGCTGAGAACAAGCAAATAATTCCTTGCTTCTCAACTCAGCAGCATCACAGTGTGAATGACATGGTTTGAAGAATAACCCCCTTTGTGGCCAAGATCTGGAAGGATTCCCCAGTCCCTCCTTATTGCTCACGTTGTCTTGTTCTGCCCCAAGATTTCCAATGTGGAGCAGCTGGGGAATAAGAAGTGAACCTTTTGATTCAGTCTTGCAGGCTCTGCTGGAGGCTAAGTGAGGTTAATAACTGAACACGCCGGGAGGTATTGAGGAAAGAGGCAGGGGAAAAAGCTCCCTCCCTGATCTGATAGTGATAAACGATTGGAGATAGGATATCTGATTTCTTCTCTCTGGTGGTCTCTGCAGTAACAGCTTCCAGGCAAGCTTGTCAGCCATTCATTAAAGGAAAACGGCAAAGATTATCTCTAATATCTTGAAGATTAGTTAGATAAATATGCACTGCAGAGGAATATGCAGAGGACCAGGTCTGTGGCTGCTGTGAAGCGCTCGGAGTTCATCGACTGAGCGAAAGCAATTTGCATCCGCTGCCGAGCGGCGTTTGTAGAGCCGACCCGCAGTGGTCGGATGTGTTTGTAAACACACAGCATGCAAGCACTTAATGCACATCCACTGCCACCCTGTGTGGTGAGAAGCACAGAAAATGTAACCGGGGGGATCAGTCTGCAAACACAAGTCCTTGGCTAAGTAATCCTTAGCAAACTCTAAGCGTGATTTCAGAGCGACGCAGTCAACCATATGAACTGGGAAGTCCGTGAACAGTGCACTATTTGCTAAAGAAAACCCTTACTTGGCTGGCTTCTGGATGCTTGGAAACAGTTGAGATGCTTCCGAAGACGAAAGCAAAAAAGAACATCTTCTGCCCATAAGACACCACAAACAGAAATCCTCTTCATAAGTTTTTTTGCATTGAAAATTGATTTTTTTTTAATTAAATCCACAAATAAAGTCTAAGCAAAGCTCACCTGGCCCTTGTTTCAGCAGGGTGATTGGAACTGAGATTTTCCCATCCCACCTAAGTCACTTCTGTGGCTGGGAACAGGAAAATTTGCAGCAGAGCAGATTCCTGAAGGAAAGAGATACTTAGCACTCAATGTCAAATGTTGTTTTGTTTCCTTTTTAAAAAGCAGCAAGCAAAACCATTCGTGGCACTAAGTCTAAATGAGGCAAAAACTGTTGTTTTATATTGATGCAAGTGTCAGCTCTTATTTCTCTTCTTTTATACTTGAAAGCCAAAGTCACATTTCAAGTCAAAACTGAAGAGAAATGCAAGGGCTGCTGGAAAGAAACCAGTGTTTGGAACAACTGTTTCGCTATGCAAGGAGAAATTGGGCAAAAAGCTCCAACACTTGCTCCATCCTGTGGCTTGGTTTGCTGTGGGCAAAGGATGAATATAACCAACTTCTGGTACATCCAAGATTCACTCAAGGATTCTAATGTTGATGGGTTCACAGATTTTCATTTCCTCAAATCATATGTTTACATTTTTGTTAGCACTTTCAGAAGTCTCTTCTCCCTAATTTATTTTTGTTTCACCCAAGATATGCCTGACCCCCTCCTTGATGAAGCATGAGGAGATGTGAGATGGCTGAAAGCCCCAGTAGGATGGGTGCAAAAAGAGGGGTCCAGGGGCATGGGATGTCCTTGCACCCATGTATATATAATTTTTTTTCTTTTTTTTTTTTTTCTTTTTTCCTCTTCTGGTTTATGATATGGGCTGACGAAGCACGTTGAGAAGCCAACTGAAACCATGGAGGTGCACATTTTATGTTTGGTTAACTCTCTCCTCCAGCCATTCTTAAATACTCTAGGATAACACTGCCTGATTGCTATACATTCTGCAGGGCAAAAAATGCCATTTGTGTAAGATTTGCATGAGAATTATCAAGTGGCTTCTGGGGCAGAGGAATTAACTCTCTCTAGACTCAGACAACTCTAATGGCTCTCATAGGTTTCTCAAAGAAGTGACTGCTCTAGTGGCCGCCTGGGCACCAAACCAGCTCCTGTGCTTGCACAGAACCAAGGGGCTCTCAGCATAGCTGTATAGAAGAAAAAAAAAATGCTTTTCCGCAGCAAAACTGAAGGTAATGGGAGAAGCAGGAGAGAAAAAAAAATAATAAAGGCTAGGTTAACACAAGTTGTGCCCATTTTTAACCTGTGCTCCCCAGTTTTCTCTCTCCCAGCAGCCTTCCCTTTCCTGTGCAATAAAGAGAGACAGCTGGAAAATGAAGAGCTGTTATTATTGTTATTTTTATAAAAAGTATTTTAATTATTTTTTTTTTGCCACCTTTGCATTCATCTGGAGGTGGGGATGCTCTGCGTATGTGTGTGTCTGTGTGATGAAATTCAGGCCAGGCAGGCGGCACGAAGAATTCAGCCACCCTCAGCAGTAAATAGTAGCAGGAGCAGCAGGATTGCAAAAGCCAGTGGAGATGAGAAAAGAAAGGATGTGCGTAATTGCACACTCCAAATGCCACCTTCAATTGTGGCTGCAGAGAAGCCCGCCCGCTCCCTGCCGCAGCCCTGCAGAGCGCTGCCAGGACACCGCCACATCCTTGGCACCATCCTGCATCAAGGTGCGACAGCTTCACAAAACAGATAATAAAATCAATATGTATTTCCCGACCTTTGTTTTATTTTTGGAGATAACTCCCGAGCCGGAAATCCTGGGAATATGCTTTTCTTTCACTGCCCTAAATCTGTTTCTTTCCGCATTCATAGCCAGCAGAAAAACCATTTGCAAAGTTTGGTGGCAATTATCAGGACTTTTCACCTAATGCATTTTTTTCTTTTTTTTTCTTTTTCTTTTTCTTTTTCTTTTTCTTTTTCTTTTTCTTTTTCTTTTTCTTTTTCTTTTTCTTTTTCTTTTTCTTTTTCCTTTTCTTTTTCTTTTTCTTTTTCTTTTTCCTTTTCTTTCTCTTTCTCTTTCTCTTTCTCTTTCTCTTTCTCTTTCTCTTTCTCTTTCTCTTTCTCTTTCTCTTTCTCTTTCTCTTTCTCTTTCTCT
The DNA here is from genome assembly GCF_951394365.1 of Tetrao urogallus. NCBI lineage: Eukaryota > Metazoa > Chordata > Aves > Galliformes > Phasianidae > Tetrao > Tetrao urogallus. The sequence continues at coordinate 1,221,617 of NC_136815.1, forward strand.
TTCTCTTTCTCTTTCTCTTCTCTTCCTCTTCCTCTTCCTCTTCCTCTTCCCCTTCCCCTTCCCCTTCCCTTCCCCTTCCCCTTCCCCTTCCTCTCCCTTATCTTCCCTTCCCTTCCCTTCCTTTCCCCTTTCCTTTCCTTTCCCTTTCCCCTTCCCCCCCCCGCTTCCCCTTCCCCTTCCCTTTCTCCTTTTCTTCTTTCTTCTTTCTTCTATGAATCAGACAATTTCACAGACCATGCAGTGGAACAACTCTCAGCAAACCGCTGGATACATGCACCTTTCCCATTTTTCTGAGTCTTACCAGGTTCCATTCAGAAAGCAGAAAAATCTCCCTAGCAGAGACTGTTCACAATGCAATCTGTTTCCTTGCTTTTGTCACCCAAAATTTGAACACCGCCTTTGCAATTGAGCACATCAACAAAATCAAAAGCAAGAGGGAAACTGAGGCAGCTCTGCAGCACGAACGTCACACATTCCTTTTCACACAAGGTAGATCTCCTTACATGTGAGAACAGAATCATTTTTCTCCATGATTTTAGTTTTTCATCTCCTCCTTCATTTTAAGGCAGATTTCACGATGCTGCTAGCTCAAGCTTCATTGAAGGTAACTTCCCTCCCCCCTCCCTCCAAAACCCCCCAAAACAAAGAAAAATCTTGCAGTCCGTAGAGATGCCTCTTATCCCCATCTCATTGTTATCTGAAGCGATGCCTTTGTGATAACGCCACAAAATGCTGCTTAGCCCTTTTTTGAGAGTGGGATTTTCTACCAGAAAATGTATTCTTGTCAAAATCGTCTTGGGATCAGGCTGATTGCAGTGATTTTTTTTATTTTATTTTTTATTTTTAATGTGAAAATGGTTAAAATGAGTTGTTTCAACTGCCTCGCTTCACTTTCAAAATGACAAAATATTTTGCGACGCCGAGGGAAAACGCACTGCTTCAGCTCTTTCGAGGCATCCAGATTGCTTTGAGTGCTCACAGTTAAACCTTGGGTTTAACAATATATTGGGTTATGAAGTTGAGATTTCTTCTGTGTTTCACTGCCAGTGAGATGGAACATTTTCATTTGACTGAGCTAAAACAGTGGAACATCAGAACAAAATATTTCCAGGTGGATTTTGCTCTGAGGATCAATTTAAAATTCTTATATGTGTATTTCTGCTGTGGAATGCTAACTCCAGGTGTCAGGATTTTCAAGCAGAATAAAATGCCATTTTCCACCAAAATAATGTGCTGCACACTTTAAAAAGTGCTCAAAAAATTATTCCATGCTTTCTATGGTCTTCCCTGTCTTTTTGCCTACTAATTTAAGATTTTTAATTTATTCACACACAAATGGGATTGCAGATCAGCTACTGGGTCAGACAGCTCAAAATCTGTCCCAACTCCTTGGACATTTCTTACTAAAAGCAGGGGGTACAAGAAACAGGATTTCACATGGTACAAAGTCCTCACGAAAAGAAACCAAGCCTTTCCAATTTGAGGGATATGGTTTAGTGGGCATGATGGCGATGGGTTAATGGTGGGACTAGATGAATTTAGCTGTCTTTTCCAACTTTAGTGATTCTACAATTCTATGACTCTGTAATAGCAGAAAGCAAACAAACAAAAAAATCCTTTGGAAAAGGCTGTCTGCAGTCAAATGCTGGAGCACAGAGAGGAAAAAAAGTGTGAATTTATTCTTATGGCAGCTCCTAGCATTACTATTATTTCAGAGTGTGAACCAGGTTTTCTTCTGTCTTTCTTCATTAAGAGTCATATTTATAACAGATTTATGTTCCTCCACCTACAGTGC